>NW_020271737.1:683731-839366 GCF_003268045.1 Sipha flava
AATTATTGATAAATATTATTTCTATTATTATTTATGTAAAATTTAACCTGTCGGCTATTTATCAACAGCTGGTGGCTTAAAATTTAAATTATGTTTAAAATAAGGGAACGATAGATCTGCAGTTCATAAAATAAAATAAAAAAGCCTCTGCAAATGACATAGTCATAGCACTGCAGTGTCCTCATTAATTTCAACAAGTTTTTTACCAATTTTTATTATATACGCATAAAATTATTAATCTCTACGTATCGCTCAAGCCGCCGAAAGCTGAAACTCAACCCGTTGCGATTGGCCAACATCAGTCGTTGTAGCAAATTATTTGTCTCTAGACTTAATTCCCGTATTATTAACACGTGATTTGCAGCTATTCTATATCTGCGATGAAAAACATTTTTGCCTTTTTCAAGAACGACATTGTCATTTTTTTTTTTCTAAATCACACGTCTACTTATGGTCGGTGTTGAAAATTATCTAGATAATTTTATAATAATATTATAATATTATACAATAATCACATTATATTTAATATTCTCTTCTTTCCTGTGCCTGCAACCAGGGTCGGCCCAAAAAAAATTGAGCTCTATTTTAACTTATCCCCTCTCCCTATTTTTATATGACGTATCTATATAAAAAAAATTTCAATTTTTTTATTTGTGGATACAATTATATGTAAAAAGACTTAAAAATAATTTATATTAAAATTACACAAAACCCATCACTATAGTGACTATCGGATATCGTGGAAGTGATTGTGTGGTTATTTATATTTTTTAATTAATTGAAATCACTCAGCGTAGGCCGTAATATAAAGTAATATTATAACTTAAGACAGTATTATTTTATTATATACGTAAGTGGTTTTTCACGAATGAATTTATTTAAATATTTTTCTTATAAAACACCAATAGAATTAAAAAAATGTTCGAGTCAATTTTGAAAATGCCGCCCCTACTAAAATGCCGCTCTAGGCAGGTGCTTAGCTCACTTATACCTTGAGCTGACCCTGCTTGCAACGCTAACGTTCCCTGGACATAAATGGGAGATACATGTTTTTGTTTTTTTTATGATTATTATTTGCATCGAAACATTTTCAATTTTTCTATTGGTATATAGATAGTATGACGATTAATTCATCTTATTTTCGGTTACGTTTTACGTAACTCTTAACTTATAATGAGAGTTTGATAATTCATAACATTAGTAATGGCCGTATTAAAAATGCCACAACCGTGCTTATGTGCAGCTGCATATTTGAGGGAAGGGGCGATGGGGGTATCCCCCCTGATAATTTTTAGATCAAGATAATTTTTTATGTGAGTAATAGGTATTTTATTAAGAAACAAAAATTATCATTTATTTTATAATATTACTACATTTAAAACGCTAAATTTTTCATAAAGTTTTAATTGTCAATGACGGTAAACGGAAAATTTTTTAAACGTTTAAATTTATATAACGTTTAAACGCTTAAATTGAATAACGTTTAAATTATTTAAAGTGTTAAACGCGCAATTACTTTTAACGTTTATATGTCCCATAACGATAAATAATATATATTATTTTGATTGAAGACCGAGTCCATACTTAGTGAAAAAATTAGATAAAATACAAGCGAAACTTTCAAAACACAGATAGGTGTTAAAAAAGAACTACACAAAAGACCATTCTAAATGGATCCGGCATTAGATTAAAAAAAAAAAAAAAACCACAAATATCAAGTATTCACCTGATACAAATATTTTCAAATGTAGTCTTAGTATGACTACATGATTATAATTTCTTATAATATGTTATGTGACAATCATATTATGTAAACAAGATGTTTAGAAATTGACGAGATTGTTCTTCCGCAACGAATTAAATTAATGAAAATAATATTTTGAAGGATTTGTTCAGTTTATGTTGTCTGCACACGAGTTTTTCATGATTATGGGATACAATGCTATCGGTTCTTTTAGTGGGCAAAGTGACCCAAGTCCAATAGATCGAACGGCTTTTAAAATCCAAATTCATCTGATTATTGTACTTAATAAACTGTATTCGTTAGGATGTACTGGTTTAAGTTTTTTAACACAATATTGTTGTACATAAAAAAATTAAAAAAAAAAAAATGTTTTTCATTTTTAATTTTTGTCGTAGAAGTTCAGTAGTTAGTGCTCACCATCTTCTTGATTATTTATATATATTTAACTATTTAAACTAACAACCTAACTTAGGGCCGATGCTCGTTGTTTTAATAATGCTCTGAAGCGATTCAAACACTCATAAGACGCGTCTTGTCTTATTGAGCGTTAATGATTGTTTCCCCGTAGCCAACGACAGTCAACATACCAGAAATTATCGCAAGTTGAACAGTCACGAAATGTTTTCCTATAAATATATTAATAATACTGATGTATACTTAAACAAGTTGAATGCCCGTAAAGAAACTTAAATATTGGAATCGTACAGATTGATAGTATAGAGGTATTGCAAATGTCATATTTTAGTTGTAGTCTTTCTGTTTCTACAATTTGATTCACGAACCCGTCACAAGAAGGAACCGTGAACATGCTTATGGAATTCAATTTCTGTAAAATAGTAGAAATTGTACACAAAAATAATAAATCTTATTATCATATTTCATAAGTGTTATCGTACAATATACTCAGTGGTGTAGTTACGGGGGGGGGGTGTAAGGGGTTTCCACTCCCATCAGATTTTTTTTTTAATTATATTTAATTATTATTTATTTACAATGTTAATATTAATAAAAAATAAAAATGAAAAAAATGAAAATATCATTTTACTATGATTACATTAAAAATTGAGTAGCAAAATAATTTTCATTAAATACGGAATACAATAATAATACCATTTTAAAAGTAATATTATTATATATGACCTCATATTAAGATATAATAAGAATATTAAGAATTTAATCTTAAACACTGCTCCCAGAAAAAAATTGTATCTACGCCACTGAATATACTACATAAAATGTATTACGTGCGTTCTTGTACGGTAATGATTAGGTGAAACAAATGCGATTACCTTCAATTCAAGTAGCATCTAATTTCGAGCCATACACAATTCGTTTAATGCCGGATTCAATTTGCATTTCTGGATATCTATTACATTCTCCGAGTGATTTTTTCTGAAAAAAAAAAATAAATAAAAACGATTAATCCATAACATTTTTCTATTTATTATAATTGTTCTTTTCAATATAATTACATATTTAATATCGTTAATGCTATTCTTGACCGTGTCAATTTGCTCCTGTTCGTGAACGGTTCTTAACTGACTATGACCGTTGAGTTCATTGATCACTTGTCCTCGATTTTCTTCTATTGTAGCGCAATTCACATCGTCCTCCGACATATCGTGGCAAGCAAATCCCAACTCAAGATTAATCGGGTTAGTCCTCGCGATCGATTCGTATTCGATATTATCTTTGCTATTTGTGTGCGCCTGTTGGATTTGGTTTGTATCATCGGATCTTTGAACAACGATGGCTTTTTCGTTTAATTCAGCTGACGTGACCACACATGAATCAGCAAATGTATTGTGGCAACGTAAGCTATTGTTTTCACCCTCCACGTTGTCGATTATTTCGCTATTTAGTCGATAGCTTTCGTTTCTACTCCCGAATGATGGACAATATTTTAACTTAAATTCTAGATCATTTAATTTATTAAAAATTTTTCTAATATTGTCCTTTAAAAACTCATTTTCTTTGTACAACATGTTCAATGGGCATCGAAACTGATCAAACTTTAATTTGACATCCCTTGGTGGATTAGCTACCAAAAATATATTTTTTACAGTTTCATGTCAATCGAACTTATAATTTGGTTTCATACCTTCTGCGTCTTCATACTTGCATTGAAAATTTCGGCACTTTTCTTCAAATTACAGTTCGAGGGCAGTTAATTTGCTTTGAACTTTAAAATCGACTGAAATTTAATAGTTTGTTATTATATTATATTACATTAGCTTTAGATATATTATAATACGGGCTTGCAACAATCAGTTATCATTTATTTTGTTTATTTTTGATGATAATTCATTAATCACGATATTCTGAACCCTGACCTTCCACAATAGAAGCTGTATCATTTGTTAGTTATCATTTGACGACATTTTATTGAGTTTTCTTACCTTTTCGTTGACTATATTATGATAATAATCTTCAAAGCAAGAGACAGTGGTGTTAAATTCCAAATGAAATTATAATTGAAAAATAACAAGGTAATAATATTGTTTCCTAAATGAATATACTTCGAAAGGCTATAGTTTAAAATAGATTTTTTTTTTGCTAAGCATTATTATAACTTGTTTTTATATTTTTCTTTTTTTTAAGTAACCGCTAAGGCAAATATGTCATGATGCATCTTTAAAAAAAAATGTAGGTACCTACTTTTTTCATATCGTTAAATATTCACAGCTAACAAGTAATGTATTACGCAATATAGTTCTTCGGTTCTTAACCACAAACAAAACTTACATTTTATTTTTAAAAATTATTAAGTAGTTTAAATTTTACCGTTAATCATAAAGGAATTAATAATTATACAAATATTTTTTGTTATTTTTACTACTCATTATACTAAGTTCACTTTTATACCTTAAGATCATTGTTATTTAAATAAGTTACAATTACAGAATTTACCGTTAATGGAATTCTTACCGTATATATATACATATATATCATTATTTATTATTATATATATATTATAGATTACTTATTGACCGGTTAGGTTAGCATGAAAAAAAAAAAATTCCGATTGAGAGTGTTTCGAAACTATTAATAATAAATTCTTATTTAACTTTGGCCGTTTTGTCCTAAGGATAGTAGAGACAGATAAGGAGTAATCTTATCTTGTCACTCATCGAAGTTGTCGATCAGTATATTACACAAGCACCGAATACAAAATATTATTATATTTTGTTTAATTTGTTTAGATTAGGGACGCACAACTCAAAATTACTCAATTTTAAAAAATTAAAATTTAGCGAGCCAGAGCGTAGAAAAAAAAAGAAAAAAAAAAGGTCATTTAAAATATGAATTTTAATTAGCATTTATATACACGGAAATAATTAATTCAACACATACAACAGCACGACACGAATGATACGAAGAAACTAATATAGTGTAATACTAACAGCTATCGTTGAAAACTATATATATATACATATAACATTTAGAAATTGTAAGATGTAATTTGAAAATATAGTAAGGGTCAGATAAAAATAGCTCGTTGGCCGCCAGTTGCTCACCCCTGGTTTACACTATTATTTTTTTTTTGTGGTTTACCATAGAAGTATGAGTATACACGAATATACTAGAGAGTCGGAAAAATTCAAATTATATTTTTTATTTCGAGAAAATTATTTATTATAAAATGATTTTGAATCTCATATTTTTTTAATATTCATCATATTATTATGAAAAAAATGATTCTAAAACTACTGTGATACATATACTTTTTATTTATTTTTATATGACGAACAAAACTATAGATAAACAATGAGTAAATGATTTACGCAAAATAAATTAGGTATTTCTCTAGTTATCTCGTCTGACTAATAATATTATCTGAATGGAAGAGTCCTAGAACAGTTCTAGAACTAGATATATCAATTTTTTTAAAAAAATTCAGGATAGACAACCAAATTGTTTGATTTATAATAGAAGTATAAAGATTTTAAAAATATATTTAAATTCTCCAAACGAAGAACTAAATGTATACATATTTACATTTTAGACTATTTTAAGTTTATAATTTAATTCGTAAAATAAAAAAAAACATGGAGATACTTTGGAGTTTTTTTAAATTGACATTCATTATTTTTCTAGTTACCTTTTAAGAACAGGACATTTTAGTGTCCTTAAGATTCCTCAGAAGACAACGGGATGGACATACCAAAAACGGATCTGTCCCATTCAAAATGGGACGAAAGGTTACCTTAAGATACTGTCAAATAGCGGTTTCCAAAGTGTGTATCGCGATGACCTAGAGGCACTGTGAGTCTAAGAACACTTTTTAGGGGCACCACAGTTCATAAATATTAATTCTAATTTATAGTAATTACTTGTTATTTTTTATTTTATAATTAGGACCTAGGAACCTAGTAATCTACATCCAATAAAACAGCTAACCATTTATATTAAATTTTTCGTACTTTAAACAAATTAATAAAATAGCTTATACTTTGGTAGTTCATCGTCATCGTAAAAAATGTATTCCAACAATGTTGATGAGTAAAGTTAAAAAAAAAAATAATATAGGCACTTATAATTAATATAATAGTGATATGATACAAGGCCCAATAGGGAGGGGGGGGTGTCACAACCCCTAATTACCCCCTTGTACACGTCACTAACTGGGTAGACGAGTACTATACACGTAAAACAAAATATTATTACCTTGCATATATACCAGTACTAAACTCTGTAGCACGGTCTATGGATACATAGTATCATAACAGTACTACATTGGTATTGTCATGGAATAATAATGACAATATAAAATTATTATAAAGTGTACATGTAATATGTGTATAACAATTTTTGTATTTTAAATATTTTATGCAGTATTAAATTAAAAATACGTTATTTAAAAGATATACATATAAGCAGTGTTAGGATTATCTAGATATTAAAAAATGAACCGTTCAAAATTATTGAAAAAATTATCCGAGATAAAAAAATCACTCATCTAGATCAGTGGTCTTCAATCGGTGGGTCGCGTAAGCTTTAATATTGGGTCGCGATAAACTTTCTGTTTAAAATTTAAAAAATTCATATTTATATTTATATTATATAATGTATGTCATATGATATTGCATAAAAATGTTTTCAAATAAACCTGAAACCGTACTATTTTATATTATTTTAAATTTTTAGAAGATTAGAATGAACACTTTTTTCTCAAACACTCATACTTAATTAGAAAAAATTCTCAAACCAATATGCAACACATACCACTAATCAATAATTGTCGAATACTAAGTCGAGGAGTGTACATAATTTACCTCAATACGCACCGACCTGAACATACCATCCAACATAGTAAGAGTACTTAGCCAGACTTTTGTCACACTACTTCACTTTATTAAAAATTGAATTACCATTGACAGAATCCGAGCCTGGATAAACTTGAAAATTGTCATGACGTGGATCACTCAATAGCAGAAACAATTCAACATTTTTGCGACAGATCGAGTCGCCAAAATTAGAGCACTGATACCCGACTGTGCTTGGGATCACATGGGAATGACTGGTAACCCGGTAGACCTAGTTTCCTAAGGGATACTACCTCAAGATTTATTATCATGTTCAAAATATCTTGCAGGACCGAAATTCCAGCGTCAGAACGACTCCCAGTAGCCAGTTTTGAAACCAGTGGATGTTACTGTACCGATAAAAAATTTACCATAACTCAAGACTTCAGTGCAATGCATGGTGCCATATGTATGAAGAGAAGAAACTGTGGATAGAGCGCTTTTTTCAATATCTCAGATGTAGCGCGTATTGGGGTATTGTATTCGTTTTGCTGATCGAGGTCGAAAGCGTTCGCCGCCGACCTATATATCGCACTCAGAGCACAATCAAGTTTTGCAGAGGATCATCAAATATACGTAAAAAAGATATTTCTCCGATATACACTCACAAATTTAAAAAGGCAGGGATATTGTACCAACTACCATGGTTCAACTGGCTCCATTTATAAACCAAATTGGGGTGATTTGTGTTGGAGGGCGCCTAAGACATTCAAAATTGAATAATACAATGAAACATCCAATATTACTACCACAACGGTGCCATTTCACGGAGTTACTTATCCGGCATTATCATCAGTTATTGCTCTATGGTGGAGTAAACGCAACACTCTCCATGATTAGCCAACGATATTGGATAGTACCTGGTCGAGCAGCTGTGCGTCGGGTAGTGTACTCATGTGTGCCATGTACAAAATATCGGGCAACTAAGCCTCAACCTCTCATGGCAAACTTGCCTATTCCCAGAGTTACAGCACAACGACTATTTTATATTGCAGGTATGGACTACGGTGGTCCTCCATTTGTTGTAAAAGAGAGCCGTCGACGTGGAGCCCGTACGCACAAAGCATATCTAGCTCTGTTAATTTGCATGGCAGAGGAGGCTTTACATCTGGAAATTGTAACTGATCTTTCAACTGACTCATTCCTCACGGAATTGGACCGCTTTAAATTACGTCGTTGAATCCCAACCAACATTTATACCGATTATGACACGAACTATGAAGGGCTCGCGAAGCAAATTAAGACATTGTTTGATGCAGACAATGTCCATCAAGCTGTTTCATTGCGAGTGGCATTTTAATCCGCCGGGTACACCACACTTTGGCGGTCTCTGGGAAGTGGCTATTAAGAGTACTAAGACACATTTGAAGAAGGTCATGGATACACAAACATATACAGTTGAGGAACTGACAACATTGGTAGTGAGAATTGAGGGCATCCTAAATTCAAGAACCATAGAACCAATATCGTGTGACCCAAATTATTTGGAGGCCCTAACTCCAAGAAATTTCTTAATAGGCCAACCAATCTTGGCTATGCCCAATTAAGACTTCACGGACATAACCAAAAATCGCCTAAAACGTTGGAAACTCATTCGTCAAGCACTCCAATCATTTTGGCGTCGTTGGAGCCATGAATATTTGCACACTCTCCATAGACGTAAAAAGTGGTTCAAGGAAATGGATAATTTGGTTGTAGGAGATTTAGTCGTGATCCACTCAGCTATTCGACCACCAATGGCATGGCGACTCGGACGCATCATTGAAGTGTATCTCGGAACAGATCAATTAGTTCGTGTCACGACGGTGAAAACTGCTGATGGAGTAATAATAACACCATAGTTAAATTGATAAAACTACCAGTAACATAAATTAGGCTTTCCTTCAGTATTTAAATTGTATTCCTCTCTACTAACTATTAATTGTAAATAATTGTTACAATAATTGTTCATAATTTTGGAAGTTTTATAATTTTTAATTTGTTTTTTGACAATATGTATAATATTTTAGAAAAGAGATTTATTATAATATTTTAATTTTGTAAATATGTCTGGTTTTAAAGAGCTTGCTTTTCAAAGGCGGGAAGATGTTGGGTACAGATCGATAATTGATGAGAATATTCAAGAACTGACCTATCGTTCTACCTGCCTTCTAACCCGGTGGCGACCGGCTATAAATTCACACCATTATCACCAGGTAGACACAATTTATTTTAATCCATTGTGCAATTATATTATTACTGTCATGTTCGATTTTTTTTATGTATAAGTTGGTTATTGCAGCGTAAGTCATATTTGTTAGTAATTTTTATGTACGATAATTATTGCCGTGGTTTTATTATAATAAAGGTTTTATAATTTAATACAGTCCACTTTTTGTTCTTGATATTTTATATCCGGCACCAATTGAAGCGTAGTCATCCCGATCGATTTTGGATTCGAGACCTCGCTCAAATAGTTAACATTTTTAAAATTGTTCTTGATTTGCTTTTCGTAAAATGCATAATGTTTAACTGGTTAACACCGGTTAGTGTTGAGTGAAATTGATTGATTTTAGACTATGGTATATTTGAATTGTATTAATAACCTGTCTTGAAAGTTACAAACTTACAGGCATGGAGTAAAAAAGTTTTGATTAGCTTTTATAATATTTCAAAACGATTTAGTAACACGAATGTTAAGACGTGTTGTTTTTCTAACGAAATGTTTTGCCGGTGCTTAAGAACTTATACATTAACAACGAACAATTCACACAACCGTCATTACACATCCGGAAAACGAAGGATGAAACACGTTTCTGTACGCCTCCAGCAAAAATGTCGGAACATAAATACATTGTTTTTCTGTGCCCGGTTGGTTTTTTTTTTTCGGGCATATATATGAACCGCAAACGCTTACGCGTTGACCACAATTCATACAATTTTAATGGGTTTCTAAGGAACTGGCTGTGAAATATTACTTGTGTAATTTAAGGTTTTCTCTTCGCATTACAAGATACACAGTTCAATAGTGTATTTGTCTGGTAGACCTTCGGTTTCACGATTAGCATTATTTAACGCGATACGCAGAAAAATCACACTCCGCACTTAACACTTATCCTAATAGTTTAATAGGACGTGGTATAGTATTATGTGTCCGACTTGGAGATTTCCTTAAACACTGGACGGCTGAGGGTGTAACGGTCGGTTCGTTATCGATATCACCAACAACGGCCGAAATGTATTCAAACATCTATCGCAGTGATTTGCGCAGGGAAGGGATGATGGGGCATATATCTCCTACCATGTGCTTTTTTTTTTTTTGTAACCACAGTGACTTCTGAATGCTCTTTTTCTACCTTATATGTTTAAAAACGTATTGAAGAAATACGATGGGGCAGTCACGGTTAAATGTATTGGCGTTAATGAACATACATCGAGACATACTATTAACTACAGAACAGATAATTGATGAATTTAGTGTAAAAGCCAAAACGATGAATTTTCACCTCGATTGATTTATTTTTATTTTTTGTATAATAACAGAGAATAAATATTAAAAAAATACATTTTAATTTATACCATCCCACCCATAACAAATTCCTGCGTACGCCACCGGTCGATCGTTATATGAACAAGTCAATCAAAAAAATAACAGCGATTCAAAAATATAACGAACTGTACGTATAAATTGACGAAATATTTAAATTTCCAAAAAAATGTTTTCGAACAATATAGGTGAAAAGATAATAAATGTTATTTATAACTTAGACATAATTACTACCGGCGTTCTGTATATGCAATATTCCTACATCCATGTGTACCGTACTAAATCCAAGGTATCACGAGAATTGTAACACAATGTACTTTTTTTTATTATCCTTACAATAACATAGTATTAAATATATATTGAGAAACGATCTCACAACAAAGTTTAATATTGATTTGTTTTGTTTAACCATAGTTTTTATTCCGTTTCAATATGAATTTAAACTTTTTTCAAGCATACTACATAAATTAAAATATCGATTTCCTCCATGCGTAATTATTATAATAAGAACTATATGGTCATTTGACTGTCACTCATTACTAATTAATATTGCAAGTTGACTTATTTGAGAATTCAGATTGAGTCACATTTTAATTATCTAATCCACTGATTAATCAATACTTAGTCATTTATCATTTAGGTTTGCGGTCAATAAGCATGGTGTTGAGTTACATAAAAAATAAATCAACTTTTCGAGCATTAAGGTTACATGCTTTTGATTTAACTATTTTATTTTTCAGGGATTCGGCGCACGCAGAGTTTTTCTTATAAATTCGCGTTGCACGGGCACAATAAATATTGCTTCCCGGAACTGAATATCCTTACAATCTAGGGCTTCTTGCGGCATTGTTCATGTAACTTCCTGCTCGCATGTTGTTTTGAAATAAACTGTAGTAAAGGATTCCATTGTACCACGTGAATATACGATTGTCTTGCTGCTATGTATACACAAAAATAAATTATGACGTTTTGAAAAAAAATAAAAAAAAAACGTGCATTAGAAATTTAAACGCTTCAATTTAGGCAAATCGCTTTATTTTTATCTGATTTCGACCTAGTAATAAATTAAAACCTATATTTAGACATAACACTTATATTAAAACAAAAAATAAATTACAAAGGGGTGTTACGGATGACAGTGGTAATCGTATGATACGAGCGTGTCAATATAATTGACAATAATTACTTATTTGTTTAATCACGACTAACGTCATACGTTTCGGTGACTACCATTGTGGTCAAAGTGAACCATGTAAACAATATTTGTTACACTTAACATATTATTTAAAATTTTACAACAATAATAACAAAGGATTGTTCCTGGAATCCTGCGGATCAGATGTCTTAATGGTGGTGACGTTAACAATGGTGAAAATAAAATAAATAGAGACCCGTATAGAATTTAATATCCTGTAAATAGTCGACCACGGACACGAATCTCTAAACATTAAGCGCTGCCGAAGAAAAATAAAAATGACAACAACTTTAACTGAATGTACCGTTACGGATTCGCAACTGCGTTTAATGATGGTAATCGTGATGATCACGTACACATGACAATGCAAATACAATAATAATATATTCATTTGCGATACAATTTCGAATACGCTTGTTATATACTGCAGTATCAGTCAATAAGTAATTTGTAATGACTTTTCAGTACAATGATTTTTTTACTATAGTATATGCTTACGCGTTGTTGACGATTAAATAATCAAATACTAATTATTATTTAAAAGAAAAAAAAAATAATAATAAATATTTTATTTGGGTCAGTAAGTTGAACAAATGTTATTATTATGTAGGAATACAATTGAGTCACAATACAATACGAGTCACACACTCGACCACTTCTGGACAACTGCGTTTAAATAAGTTTTTATTTCGCGTGTACATGTTTGTGTTGTATGCGTTGAAGTGTTCGGCTTATACGACAACTGGCACACACACAAATACGAGCGTGTTTCTTCATGAGAGCTCCAACAACAACAATACAACATGCCATTTATGTCGTTGAAGAGCCGTAAATCAGTAATCCTAAGTCGGATACAGTTTTACGTGTGTCATCGACAAACATTGCGAACCAAAAAATGGCTACGAGAAGTCGGTAGATATAACAAAACTTACAAACAGAACTTTTGACGAAATCGAGTCAGACGATCATCTATTATACAAACATCTTTCGTATAGTTGTTATATTTTCAACCAACAATCAAGAGGTCGACAACTTTTTTACTTCTACGCGGGCCATATTACACACTTTCGTCGAGGGTTACATTTGAAACAAAATAAACGGTTTTTTTTAAAATGTTTACTCATTAACACATTAATTATAACTGGTATCAGAAATCGTATTACGATTTCTTTTGCTAGATCGTACAACTTATTACGAATAAAATATATTAGAAGTGAACAGTTATTATTATAATTATTATAATCATTGCAATGAATAATTCGTGAGTGTTAAAATAATATGAATAACTAGTAAGTAAGATATTTTAGGTTGAACATTTTCCATCTATTCGTTCAAATCTGCTTTTATATTGAGTTTTTATATTCCCGAAACTCCATAAAAATGTCCGTCATTGAATCAAAAACAATATTTATTATTTTAGTATTTAACTGTTATGGAAATGTCAGATATCTTAAATATAAATGCTACTGAAAGTGGTAATCGTTTTTCCATCAAAACTTTTAATGTATAAAATGCAGTAGTGCCAAAGGTGAAACTTTTGGGAGGACATCGTAATTAAAAAAAAAAACAATTTGAAATCAACGAAACAAATCGTGAACGCATGAATTTCAATCTTCTGCCTCGAAAGAGTATATATGATAATTGTGCATACCGAAGTTCAAAAGGTATGATGCAATGCAGTCATATGGAACGAAGAGTGAGCCATCGTATTTATCTATTTTTTCGAGTTTACAATACATGGAAACCGGAAAAATACTATGATCCACTATGTGTATTACTTGTTTGAATTATCGCCTGTTTTCATCACTTCAACACATTATGTACAATTTTGAATATATATTTGTCGAAATAGATTATTTAAACGTATGATATCACAACTATTGTAGTTATTTTTCTTATAATAATTATGAAATTGCCTACGAGATTAACATACTATTTAATTGCGAGATAAGAGCAAAACAGTTAGCTAATATCCCGCTTGGTTTTATATATATATTTTTTTTTGTTATTTACTATTATTATACTGCATCATGAACTTGCGTGCATTAAATTTACGTAAGGAATCCAAAAACGAATGCGACGTCGTACGAAAAAAAACGTAACGCACCTACCAAACGGTATTGCCTAGTTGATTTTCCTCGAAATATACCATGTATTACGTATCTATTATGAAAATAGATACAAAAAAGTTACGGAATTCTACCGGAGACCATTATCGACGCGAAACCGTGTGATTTTCGTTGATGAAATCCGATTCGTGAATAATATTTAGTTATCGTTACGAGTGTAACGACCACCTCACGACCATGGTCAACGTAATTTTACCCGACGTAACCGTTACGCCAAACAAAGAAATGAATAAATCGTATATTTTCTTGTAACTGCGGTCCGTTGAAAAACGTTCGGTAGCCGAGGGTCATACGTCAACGGGACCGTTGTGCACACAGTGCATTTGTGGACCGAACTCGCGACGGCCCGACCGGTAAAATGTCAAATCATAAATCATACTGCACGTCACACGTCCATGTTAACGTGGTATAATCGACGGAATAAATGGATTCGCACGAGCCGAGCGCGCGCGATAAATCAGCCATTTCTTCGGGTCCGTACTCGCGTCACAGCAGAAAAGTTTGACCGCTGAAAACGGTTTTTTTTTTTTTACTTTTTTCAAAGCACTGTAGTCTATACTGCCGCCCGTCGAAGAGAGGAGTTTTCGATACCGATTCGATTCATTTTGAACGGGAGGAGATATAAAAAACGATCGGTTAGAGAAAAGCGAAACACCTGTGCTCGACAACAACGTAACCGTACAGTTAGAATATTGATCTAGAAATGCAAAAAATGCTCGGGTAAGATACAAATCGAAATGGTGGTGCATGGTTATTATGTGAACGGTATAATGATCTATCGTTTGTTAGAACGAAACCATCTGAACCTAGAAATTTAACACTACATTATAGCTATTGAGAATATCGTACAACAATTGTACGGTAATTATTATTTCTTAAAAAAAAAAAAAAACCCTTGCATGTACATAACATGTAATGTTCTGCACCACAGGCCAACATCGGTCGTATTCATGGTTTTGGTTTTTAATGCGATAGCTGCAGGAGTATAAAATCACCAACGTCAATTGACAACAATACGAAAAATCGTATTTCTTGAAATTACATCACTTACAACGTAGAATTAATGCCGTTTGTCAAAAAATTGTAACAAATTTTTTTTTTGGTCAAACAGATTTTATGAGAATCACAAAATTGAGTCTTTAGAGTGGACACGTCTTGTTCCCGTTTAGTTCTAAAAAAAAAAAAAAAAAATGATAAATCATCAATATAAATTGTAAAATTTACAATTAGAATTTTTTGAAAATTTTATATTTAATAGAAAATTAATAAAATATAAGTTTTGTTATATTCGTAAGTTAGTACCATTTGTTACGTAATACGTTTTACAAAAGTCGTTTAATTTAACTACCTGCCTTTAATAAAACAAAGTAATATAATTTCACCACTGAAAGTAAGAGTTGGGCAACATTTGTTCGTGAGAAAACCACAATTTGAAAAAACGCGCCATGTGTAATAACTCATGGTATGGTTTTTAATGAGGCTTAGCCGTTCTTTGACAATGATATTGCTGTGAGTAAAATTACAGTGAAACTATGAACTATGTCATTACTTGTATTGGGGATTGGTAACTTAACTATTATCTAGATAAAGATAATAGATTATTGATAGAAATTTATCCAAGTACCTTATTTTTATACTTTAAATAAAAGTTGCCTAGCCAGAAATTTCTCATTGGTGGAACCACTACATTAAATACCATATAATTTTTACATCTTGTATAGTTTCTGAGCAGGGTACACATTTTGCAATTAGTTTTGTTCCAATGTTTGACACAATATCGAAAAATTTACCGTCAAATAAATAAGGGTGAGATAAATTTATATAATATATATATGCATAAATACGCTATCATTATTATAACAATAATAGTAGTACCTTATTAGTTATTAGTATTTTATAAATCGTCGTGTTTTTCTACCACCACAACCGATCAGAAATAATTAATAATCTACAGTTACATTACATCATTATATTAATAAATGGAAAAAAAATACTACATCCAACAATTATTAACTACTAAGCACTAACTATCAAAATATAATTTTATAATTATGGCAGCTTAAAATGAATATCATAAATTATCTATATTTATTATATTTATATAGGTGTATTATTATGATTTTCAAACATAAAATGTAAAAATATATTTAAGTACCTACTTTAATATTAAATAAGTACTCATGTAGCAAACATTATCTAGATAAATTAATATAGATAACTGCATTTTTCATCTAAGATAAAAAAAAAAAAATGACCAGTAAAATTTCACCTAGATAAGTCCCAAAACTGGTTGTAACAATAAAATAGATATTTTTATTTTATAAATAAATATAAGCTTTGTATTAATATGTAATATTATTATATTTGTAAGGTACTTAATATTATATAAATATTAATTTAATTGAATATTCTACTTGTATACTTGAATCGCGATTTTATTGACTTTGTATATACCTGACGATGAATTTTTAATTTGAAACCTGTCGTACATAACAAATATAACAATACACCGAACCGAGTATTTATTTATAAATTTATATATTTCTGTACTTTGCTTCTCGATTCATAATTAAATAATGTTACGATAAGGTGTACTGCTAGTACTCACTTAGGGTCTTAGGATTTATCATTGATGAAACCATGAGGTTGTAGTATTCTTTATTCACGTGAAACTATCACCCTAACAGTTCTTAAGACCATTGTAACAGTGAAAGATAAATTTAAATTTAAACTTTATGTCTTCATAAGATTTCACATGGATAGCAATGTCAGTAGTGCACTTCAACAGTATCTCATTGGATAAATTGTTTGTGCAGAAAATAATATTGCCAAGTTCGGAATGAATCTGGTGCGCGGATACATGACACCTATATGTTTTCTTCATTTTCTTTTCCGGAACTCCATTTAATGTTACATGCTTTGGTACGTTTTTGTTTTTCTTAGTTTTTCTTCGCTTGTCTCTAAAAACCAAAAGAAAGAATAGAGACAACAATAACCTAGGAAATATGAAAAAGACTACATTTATAGTATATTATGTTTTTTTTTTTTTGTCTCCCATAATTTAGACCATTAGACTATATAAAAATATAAACGTATTCTTTGCCGTCTTGAATAAAAGGTAAGGAAATTCATAATGCGTCGAGTCTTGCAAATATTTTTCATGTATACGTATATAAAGTACAATACGAAACTTACCAAATATCCGAACAAATAAAGTACTTTCCTTGCACGCACTGAATATAAAACAGCCAAGAGGTCAACGATTTTAATATAACATGATTTTGACTCAAACATGCATATTTTAAACTAAAAATACTATTTGTACTCAATTTCAGTGTTATCGAATTTTTTTTTCTTTAAATACAATAACAATGCATAGTATACGTGAGTATAGAATTGCATGTTCAGAGTATGGTTATAAAATACAACTAAACAAAAATATAATAATGGAGTTCAATATTAAAACTCAGTAATTTCCCGAGTTTCAACACCAGAGCCTTACTCTCTGTTGGATCGTCTCTTTTACACACATACGCTTTGATCATTATTTCCTCCTATATCTTTACATCTGCCACAAACTTTCCTTTGTTATTTCACTTATTTTCATTTAATCCTGTATTGACTATTCTTGCGCAGACCTCATACTCAATCCACGTTATTCGACGATTATATGCTTATACAAAATAAATTATATAATTATACGACTTATTTTTAACTGTATTCGTGTTATTCTAATAATTTTATATGTGTAACAGCGTTACAAAAGGCATGTAGCCAAGGGGCTAATATGAAGAGCAATTTCCTTCTATCCATAGCTAACAAAAAAATTAACTTCTGACGAAATTTTAACGTAACCCATACATGACCCAATATTTAAACTGCTTATAACTTTTCAAATTTTTATTTTTTCAATACATTATTTTAAAAATCGTATTCTAAGTGTTCAAATGATCATTTTTTAACTAGTGATACAATTTTCTCTATCAAACACTAGTTTCATTATTTTTTTTAACAATACAATTTTACATGAATGTTTTTAATGTATCATGATTTTTTTTTTACCTCGAAGTTATAATTAAAAATCAAAATCTAAGATTAAAAATGTGACGCGTAAAAACATGTAAAAATACACTTAATAAACGACACTTAGCATGTTTTGATAAATGGTTACCCTCTCCCAGATTAAATTTCTAGCTACACCCTTGAACATTAACTATAATTTAGTTTAAGAAACAAGTGAAAATAGAGTTTTGTTTGATTGAAATCAAACGTCTATGGATAAACACTTAGGTTATTACATACTATAAGTAACACTGTTTTAAATTAATTTCTTATTTTTCTTTTATTAATATTGAATTTGTAACACGTTCAACAACTGCTTTTTTTATTTTTAAATTCTTCTCTGATATCTTCATCCTCGATTATTTTGTTCTTACCAGATACTTCATTAAAATACTCCATTAAAATAAATATAGAAGAGCCCGTTTAAAGCACACTTACTTAATACAATTTTCCGTTAATTACGCTCATATTACGAGCCGTTGATTTTGACAACGTTCAATATGTAATTAACTCCGGAGAATACGATCTGTGTTCCCGGATAAAACGGTCTCATTATCAATGATGTTAATATAAAAATAGAAAATTTAAATAAATACCTTACATATAATAAAGATAGGTAACGAAAGCAGTGAAGATTTTCTAGAATTTGGAGGAGTTTCCGTGATATAAACAAGGATATCCGTACGATGACCAGTAATTGCAATGACCAGATAATTACTGATAACATTTCATCAGCTGATGTAATTTCTGTATAGGAAAGAAGCAAGGAAGAGAAAGAGGATGATACAACACTGATTATCCCGGGAACATTGCAATTGGTCATGTTAGAGAGCTAAAATGTGTAATTTCATATTTTAACTATCCTTACGAAACGTTACATTATATTAATAAAATTGAGAAATATCTTTATTCGAAAGGCATAAAAATGTGAAACGAGTAAATATTAATGATTTTTTTTTAAAGTAGATAATGTAAAATAATATATAATACTAATTTCAAAATTTTCACTGCAATGAATACTTTTTTTGTCATAATTTAAATTGTTTTCCCTGCTTAATAAAATTTCCCGTTTAATAAGCCTTTTTTTTATTTTTTATACATAAAACGGTCATCTGATTTTCTAGGATTCCAACCGAATTATGGTGGCATATAATAATTTATATATTTTATATGTTAACATTTATAGTTGAGCGTAACAATGATTTTAACAAATTGCTGGTACATATCTATTAATTATATACAATTATATAATTATATATCTAATATTTATCGAACATTTAATATCGGAACTGTGAGATTTAGCAGCTGCTTTTCTCGCCAACATTGTACAAAAATTTGGGAAATGTTCGGAGGCACATAAAGTTTTTATAAGTTTAATAAGGGTCATTTTTCGTAATTCAGATATATTTTCCATTTTTATCAATTTATTATGCTTCAATACAAATTATCGTAAATGTATGTGTGCGCTAATTGTGTTTGATATACATCACTGAAGACAGTGGAACAAACGGTTTTATAATTGAGAGTAAATTGTTATTTGTAGAAAATCTTTTTGTTCTTGGATCTTAATATTCACTACGCACGTCAATATTAATAAACTGAGTAAACAAGTCTTAGTCAAACAAATTATGTATACTTTTATAAAACTGCTTAGAAATATAATTTAACGAGCAATTATTAGGTACAAACAAAACGCAAACACCACAAACTTGAAAATTATGGAAAATGAAAATAAAAATTAATATATGACGACTAATTTAATATTAAATGTTAATTATATTTAAACAATATAATTATTATATATATAGTTGTGTATATACTATCATTATTTATAACCCGATGTGATTATAATCTTATTTATGTAATTCACAGTATCATGGTCGGTATGTTAATATTGAATTGTCATATTATCATCAAAGATTATGTTCTTTAAATTCTCTTGTCTATGATTACTATAAAAATTAACTAACTACCTTATAATATGCATATATGTATAATACTTTGTATACACATATATATTATACAACCCGGTGGTTACCAAACTTTTTTTGTTTACTCATCCTCAAAACAAAAAAAAATTAATCATGTCTCATATGAATAAATAAAACAACATTTTTTTATTATTTTAATAAAATTAAATTACCATCAATCTTAAAATAAATATATAATAATGTACCTAATACACAATATAAATATTTGCCTTGCACTTCCATAGGGAGGTACGTCTTAGAAGTAGTTAACCATCTATATTAACATATAATTTGATGATATACGTTATAGAATGGATTGATGGTTGTTAACATTTTTAGTGATAAAATGAAACTGAAAAAAATATTAAATTAAACAAATAATTAAATAAAACAATAATAAATATCCCAACAGTAGAGAAAATTCACGAATTTTGGTACTGACCAAATTGGTTTTTACTATTACTCATTTTCATTTAGAACTACCCATATTAGTTAAAATTACCCATTAGCTTAAAGCCCAAAGAACATAATAATTATTAATGATGATAAAAAATTTCTAAAAGTAATTTGTTTTGTTTTATGATTTCTTATAGATTTTGTAAAAGCAAAAAGGTGTAAAACGTGATGGACGGCATAAGGAGAGGAAATCGTATATACTGACCAACAAAAACGAAACGAAAAAAAAATATGATTATTGATATCAAATTTATGATTAACACGTCGTACACTCGATCACATTACATTATAATATTTTTATTGAGGTAAGTTATATTATTTTTTTTTACGTGATGACAGCTGTAGTCACTATACTTCTTGAAAAAATAAAAATAAAAACTCTCCTGCAGACTTATTTTATGACACGTAATGTACGTACACGTATATATATAAAGAAAGCAAAAGATAGAAAGAGTGAGGGAAGCATATAATACAAACCTAGTACGTAAAATTGCACTAGATTTCATAAAAAAAATATCGGGAATAATGTTTATGAGAGAACTGTTTTGGAAAAAAAAAAAAAAAACAGAGAACACTCGAAACGGTTAAAGTGTTTTCCTTTATATTTTTTTTCACTCACGCCATATGCCATGAAATGTTCGTGTGATATAATACGTATTATATATACTGTTTTCTCGCCGAATTGCGCGGTGACGACGACTTCTGTGTTTTATTTATTCGAGCTCGTTAGCGGGTGTTTCTTTTTCTTATATTTTCTACCTACCGTCGGCGATATATATCTACCGAGCTTATGTTTCGACAAGACTCCGGTAATTTCTTTTCAGTCGGAAACCCAATGGACAGCCGCTCACAATTCCAATTGCTTACTTGTCCACGCCGACGACGACAGCCAATCGAACGCGATCGTACGCCTGCTCGTTATTATCCTGCATCCTTTTCGCGAACAACTGTGTCATATGTTGTGATGGAAAAAAATATTTTAACATACCGGGAAATACGTATCATTCTATTTTTAATATATTTTATTACCTATTACATTAATGAATAGATTTACATGTAAATTCATAAATATATCGGAATATAATATTTTAAATCTGATAAGAAATGTATACTATTCCAATCATTTTTTATCCAAATAATGGTGATTTAATTTTAAACATACTTTACATTTTTTTAAGATTTTAAGTAATAAATTATTAATGGGTTAAACATTTTTTGTCTTCTTATATTATAAGATATTGTAAAAGGATCCCCCCTCCCCGAGAAAAAGTTAAAAGTTAAAAAAAATCACCATTGGATGTGTCTATGACACTATCATAGATGCTATTTATTAGATGGGTTCAAAATAAAATAATATTATTCGTTTATGCTATTAATATTATTAAATTAATTATATCAAATAAAAATAATAATATAGTACAGGTATAAAGAACATGTACAGGGTGGCGGAGCAAAAACGACTACATTTGAAATTAATGTCACATTTTTAATTTTTGAGTTATTGAGGTGAAAAAAAAACCCAAGTTTAGTAAATGTCAGGAAGTTTTTATTAAATATGAAAAAAACTTATGTGTGAAATAGAATGTCTGATAAATGGCGTCCGTGTATGGTAACGTATTCTTGGAGGCGCTCACAAAAGTTTGTCATCACTTTCACCAACATTTCCATTGTAATTTATGCAATTTCACTTCTAATTAAATCTCATAAATCAGCTAATGTTTGTGGCTTATTTACATACACTTTTGACTTCAAATAACCCCACAGGAAGAAGTCACAAGGAGCGAGATTGGGGGAGTGAGGAGGCTATAGAACATCACCGTTTCGAGAGACCAGACGTCCGGGAAATTTAGTATGCATGAGATCTGTGAAAATTCTCGCTGTGTGTGTAGTAGCACCATCTTGTTAAAACCATATGTTTTCAGTGTCTATTTCATTTTTCTCCAAGTAAGGAAAGAAATAATCTTGAAGCATAGCAACATAACGCTCAGAATTCACCGTCACTGTCTGGCCGCTTTCATTTTCAAAAAAAATAATGCCCAATTATTCCAACTTTTGACAATGCACACCAAACCGTTACTTTTTCACTGTGAAGTGGCTGTTGGTTGAATCGTCTTGGATTACCATGTGCTCGATATCTGCAATTTTGTTTATTAACGTAGCCATCTAAGTGAAAATGAGCCTCGCCCGATGTCATGAACAGTGCATATTGGTCTTGTAAAATTTCCAACATGCGCACACTAAACTGTTCACGTTGAAGATGGTCACGTGGAAAGATCTTCTGGACAAGCATTATCTTGTAAGGATAAAATTTTAAATGTTCATTTAAAATGGTTTGAAGGCTCCGACGCGAAATTCCGAGTGCTTGAGTACGGTGTCTCGTTGATCGTCGTGGGCTTTCTTCAACAGAAACTTGAACACGTGCTATATTTTCTGGTGTCACTATATGGGGAACACGTTGAGGAATCTTTGGGGTCACATTACCATGTTCCCGAAAATCCTTAACCCATTTTAAAATCGATCGACGGTTGGGAACAACTGCACGTGGAGGAAGTCCGAATCGCGTGCGGATTGCGCGTTGTGAAGCCACGATCGATTCATTGTTTCGGAAAAATGTCTCTATGGCGAACGAGCGATGTTGAATACTCTACTGCGCCATTGCAACTAAACTTCCTGTCACGTACTACACAATAAGGCGTTCGGCAATATTGTGCAATGTCCCAATGTCCCCTCCCAAAGTTACGCTTATCTCAAAATGTGTCGTTTTTGCTCCGCCACCCTAGTATATAGTATGTTAGTATAATAGTATGTTGTTGTTAATTTGTTATCGTCGACATCGTCATTCCGGGGGTAAAAATAAATACCAATACTAAAAATAAACTAGCATTACCGACGATCAGGACAATTTTAATGATGTCGACTATGCGTCGGGATCGTGGCGTTAAAACGTATTAAATATTATGAATCAAATAATATGGTTAACTTTCAGTAATATTACATAGATTATAAAAAAGCTTTTGGCACCCCAGTGATCATGACGCCCGGTGCGCACAAACTATCGTACTTCCCCCTCTTAAGCACAGCCTTATATTTTAGTAGCTATGCTTGCATGTAATATATTTAGTTTAAAATAAAAATAAGTAAATAAACATGGAACTTCTCAATACTTCCTTAACACAATGATCAGAAGTAGGGAGAAATACATATACGCCATTATGGAAGGAAAGGGATTTTGAAGTGTATTATATCTCAACCTCCGTCTCGTTACTATTTGTGTACCCATTCGCTCATAAGGAGCAGTGTTCGAGAAATGTCATGCGCAGCACTATAATTTATTTTCGTCACGAATTTACAAACAATATTATGATATTTCAACGTTGCCGCTCAACAGCCTTTACAGTATTTTTGTTAATAAATTAAAAATGAACTCGCTTACATGAATTCACGGTAAATCTTTTTTCGAATTTCTCAGTAAATTTTTAGATAATCACAAGGGAATTACGAACGAACTACTAATAACCGGTACACTTGCGTTTTAACAACGTTCCAAGTCATTAGTCGGTAAGAAACGCTTATGATATTGCTCTTTCAAAAAATTGCACAGCCATTGCATTCAGTTTGAGAACAATAATAAAATATGAGTCGCATCCTGTGCTCAAAAGGTCCGCATTGATGGTGTTTATACTTTGAATACTTTTACGCGAGTATTGCATAAATATTTTCAATACTTCATCTTTTATTTACTTAATTTCACAATATTAATGTTAGCCATCAGATGAATGGAATGGTCTAGAAGAAATAATGTTTTCCAAATATTACAGTTATACACAAGAAAATAAATCACAAAATATTAGCATTATGTTCATACTAATGCCTTCGAGGCTAGTATCAAATTTATTTAATTATTAAATACGAAATGAATTAATAGTTTAGTAAGAGGTGCACATTGGCAACGTACAAATGCCAAACGATTAATGAATGGCTACATCGTTTATCGTAAACATTACTACCACTACGTTTTCTTTTGACACAATATCATTTTACTTGCACTCGTAGACACGTCAAAATTATCTCGGATTTTATTTTAACGACCCGTGCAGTACTGGTGAGCACATTAGGTTAATATCACGGAACAGATAGTTTGACGAAAATTCAAAATTTGCATTTTTAAACGTTGGATTTTAGACCACTGTGGTGTGTCCACACGTCCGTTTTGCCCGATCGCTAGGGAAGAGCAGACCAGCAGTGGGAGAATAATACTATTATTATTATTAGTACTGTTTTTGCTATTGTTGTTATTATTATTATTATGGCAAGCCTGGTGACAGGTGTGGTGTATTTACCTGATGCCACGTGATGGATGATCTCCACTTACACTCCGTAGCCCTTTGCTCGCTGTAACCTCGAGCGTAATAAAATGTACCAGATTAAGAAGGATCGGATTTTTTCTTGGGCCGCAACGTTGTACGTAAAGCGTGAGAAAACGCGTTCGAACTCCTTCTCCATCAGGATCATCGTCATCATTTTTTTTTCACTTTTGTATCCTTAAAATTGATAGTGCAAATTCCGCGCCTATAAAATATGTACATATAATAATATTGTGTTTTCGACGTGACATAAAATTAAAACACAAGCAGCCAGTAAACATACATTAAAACATCGTTTTATTCGATAAGACCATAAATATAAGATACTATAATGATAATATTTGCATTGCAGTAGTTTATTACGAGAATATCGTATTTTATTTAAATAAAATTTCTCCGACAATAGAATATTTAAATGATATATAGAAATATTGTGTTAATTATACATTAAAATTCATCATGATACATAAACAGTTAAAAGTGGTGACTTTTCACTAATATAACGTATGCACACGAGTTATATTGTCTATTAGATTTTTATTTTTTTTTTGAAATTAAATTGAATCGAAGACGAAAAAAATAATAATAACGAACGCAACAAGTAGTCTGATATCAATTTATAATAAAAATAACATGGATTTGACAATTTTACAGTTTTATGTATTTTAATATGTTTTTTTTCAATTCATACGAATGCAATAAATACTGTTATTTAATACAGAATATCCATTAGATTACGTACAATATTCAATCTACATACGAGATAGCTCATAGCTACTTGGCCTCGGTGTATAACCTCGTTTTTTGTAGTTGTTTAATATTTTATACCATTACCGTACAGCAACTTTATTATTTGTTATTATTCTCGTTTTATTATCGGGTTGAACAAAAATAAACACTGTTATTTTATTTTATTTATTGTTTTTTTTTTTTTCGCGATCGATTTTCGAGAGGCGATCGACTCGAAATCATGAGGCATCGATGTGTTGGTCACTTCCGACGTAGTTATTGTCGTACGGGTCGGACGAGCCGGACAGTTATTGTTCGCATTTTGTTTGTTTTGTTTAACGGCAGTATACACGTAACGCGAAATGATTGAGGCGCAACGTCTGGGAATTAACGTGATAACCGATCAAAACGTCATGTAACAACAGGTCGGTCGACATTGATACGCACGTCTTATTTTTGGTTATACTGTTCATGCGGTATAACTATTAACCGATTACCGTGTTTTCATGTGTTCATTTTATGGTGAAATTTTCCCGGGAGAAAACCCCTGAGGTGAACACACACGGTGACGTGGGCAAACGTGTGCCGAGTGTATGCACTTTTCGGTGGATTGATTTGTACGAATAAAATCCATTCTCGTTTGCTTTAATCTCGACTACGTTTTCGCTTCTACCGCGCGATACGAAAACAATATCGTTATTATTAAAAAAATTTGCTGGTATCATTATTATTATTATTACTGTAATTACTATTATTTCGACGGGTCTGGTGACGGGTACGGTGTATTTACCTGATGTTTCGTGATGGATGACCCGCATCAACTCCGTTGCCAAGCGATTTTTCGACACATCGCGATCCCTATGATCTCGGATATTGTTTTCGCGTTTGGTAGAAATTCCCAGGGAAAAATGTTCCTCGGCTAATCATTTCACACACACACACACACACACACACATATACACCGATCCGAAATAATTATATACAGCGAACACCAAGAACGCTGCGACAATTTGGTTGGATTGGATCATTAGGCTATCGGATCTAGGATTTTCTCGCTGATAAGTGTGCTATGTTTCGTTGGAAACATTCCTTAGGTGCCGATATTTCTTATGATGTAGGCACAGCTGTGGGATGAAAAAATACATTCATAATTCGATCGATAAATTATTAGAGTGATCAGTTGCGCATTGTGCGTGTACTTTGGTTACTCCCCGGGAAGTAAACACGAACTCTTTGGTGCATTTATTGTGAATATTCATGATGGCATTTGGCAAAGAAGTATCGATAATTCTTCTCGATCATTCCAGTCGATACATCGCTAGGTCCACTACGGTGAACCTAGATGGACCGGAGCTACGCGCCGTTTTAAACCATCAGATATTTGTACAGCATTTCTTGTTTTTTGGTGACATTTGAAAACTATCAAATTTTTGAAAATAAAAACTGACAAGTCTCGCATGAGAATGCGGTGGCGTTGAGAGGTAAATAATGAGAAAATGATGTGAATCAAATCAAAACAGTTTTGAAAAAGAAAAAAAAACATATTTAAAGGTCCTCGAACGGTCAAGTTTCCGGGTCAAGTTGATATTTGAGAGGAGTCGGAGAGTAGAGCGTCAGGTTTAAAATAACGAATCGCAAACCAGCTTGAAACGAGTTGGGTCGATTCATTATCGAAATAACACGCCGGCGCGTTAATGAGTCTTATCGACTGACCGAACGAAAAGATTACGGAAAATGGGTTATTGAGGGGTGAAAAAAAGCGGACATGTCGTTTAAACTGCGCGATCGGTAGCCGCCTACTTTCCGGTGCACAATCGTGCTGTGGGCAGTGGCGTCAATTCGGTTTATTCCAGAGTTAGGTGATCTGCAAGATGCAATAAAATTGCCGACTCAGCGGCTCGTTTTACCAAAGTGCCGATTAACGTGAGAACGGAGAGGAAACGTCAGATCTGTCCGAAAATACAATGATTTGTACTTTGCACATAAGTACCAGTACAATACACACCTCATTGTTCTGATGCCATTTAAAACAGGCTATATATATATATTTATGTACTTATTTTAATGTCTTCTACTGTTCTTCTACTTTTAATGTATCTACTGTGTCTACATGTATTGTCTGTATAATTGTATTGTTACACTTTCAGCTGCAGTAATTATTTTTAGTTTTCATACTGTCATTGAATATTAAAAATAATACTTTTTTTTAAATTATATTTATCATATGTGATTTGTATGAAAAATGAACAAAAAAAAGAAAACCATTCATAAATTAATGTAAATAAAACATTTGAGTGCTTAAAAACAATCCCAATGAAGAAACGTATATTTTTCTACTCTTATTATGATTAAATAGAAAATATTCTTAAATAAAAATATTGTGCATTTTCATTATCATTAATGTTGATTAAGCTCTGTTGTAATTTGTTAATATATATTACTAATATCAGCGCATAATGTAAATATTTTTTTTTCTTCATTAACTTAACTTATTAATTTAAGTTAAATTAATTTAACGATATATTTTAACTTCACTGAATTGAACATGAACTAAATTAACTAAACATAATTAAGTTAAAAAACACCATTAACTTATCCAGCCTTGATTGTACCTACTTATTCATCATTCGTATTATATTATTAATTGTAGAGTTAAAACAGGTTCACCTCCCCCTTGAAAACTTTCAAGGGACGCGCCTGGTTTAAAAAACGTGTTTATATTTCGATGATAGGCCGACTTTGGAATAACTCTAAACTGTGTCACATACATGAGTTTATGGCTCCACCAACAATAAAAAAAAAAAAATATAAATCATTTACCTAGACCCCGGTTAACTATTGACCGTGCCGACGAAAGGGGTATTGTAAATTCCACCCGAAATTAATAGGTAAAAACAAGGTCTATGGTAAATTCCGCTCGGGAAAATATCCAAATAAAAAAAGTACATGTAAATTCCGCCCAAAAAAATTTGCCGGTACAAATATGGATTTGTAAATTCCACTAGGAAAAATAAATATTCTTAAACTAAGCGTTCCGGTGATTGTACGACGCGACCATAGAGTTCGCGACGCGGCGTGTTACAATATTTGGAAGTCACAAAATGTATGAACGAACACGGAACAATCGTATCTCAATTAATAATCTAAGTTATATTAAATGATGCGTTTATTAACTATCAATATTTTTCGGGCAGAATTTACATGTATGTTTCTTTACCCTTATTTTTTTTTGGACATAATTCACATGCACCCGTTCGAAACGGGAAAGGAAACGTAAGTGCAATGCAGTACTTCTGGGATCCAATGGGAGTGCATTACCTTTTATTACTTTCCCGGTTCATGGCACCTGGTCGGACGCTCCCAAAACGAACGAATCGAATCGCTATTCGCAATCTATTATTCACACGTGGCGCGCGCGGGACGAAGTATTCATGCAAATAGCTGTGAAGATTTCGATTATTTTACTGGAAGATGCGATGTCGACGTGTTCGTGGCCAACGTCGACAAAGTGTTCTAACGCATTGTTTTCCAGAAAACGTTACACTTTGGAATTCATTGTTTGGCGTCATACAAGTATTTACATTTTGCGCAATGTAGATTAGTTTTAAACAAGGCATATTCGAATAAGTCTGCGAACGGAATTCGCGCGTACATTTGCATGCATGTATCAGACTGCAGGTGCGACAAGATACGATGAAAATCAGCAAAATCTCTCATCGGATACACACAATGGAACAACGTATCTTATTGTTTTCTGGAGTTTCTAATCGTTTTAGTCGCATGGTATATAATATACTCGTATTGTACACAAGTTAATGTACATGCTTTTTTTTTTTCGCCGACCGTTATGATTATTTTTTAAATAAATCATTGAACATCGTCAATTGATGATGTTAAAATATTAAAAAATTATAAACGGCATCAAATGCACCACACAGGGAGTCTCAAATCGTAAAGATTGTAAGGCTTATTATAAAATGTATTTAGACGGAAGCTAATCATGTTAAGAAACTAAAAACAAATGATTTACTGTAAAATTATGATTCTTTCTTTTTTTTTTTTAGCGGAAATTCAATTGTACACAATGTGTTTATGAATGAGATTTGAGCAATGTGAAAATAGGAAATTAAATTTTAATTTCACTTATTATCACGATATTATGTTGAAAGATAAAAGAAAATACGCTATTAATAATTTCATTTTGGTTAAAATTAGTCATATAATTGTATTGAAAATTAAACGCAACAGCTATTAAACCATCTATGTATAATATAATACAGTTACAACAATATTCTGGTTTATTTACGATTTTAAAATACGTGTACACGAAATTGTACTATGGACTACAATAGACTGGATAATAAAAAAAAAAATATATCATGTATTTGATATTTATTTGTAGAACTGTATTACATATTATAATATACTTATTGAAATAGATGAATATTGAATAGGTGAAGTTTAATTATACAATTTTACTATCTTATTATATAAAATGAACATAAAAATGTTATACAATATCGTAAAAAAATTAACGACATGTTTCTTAACTAATTAACTACTGTTATAGCATGTCTTATGAATGCATCAGATCTAAATGACAATGTATTTATTTTTAATACAATCATTTAAAACGTGTCAACTAAGTATTAACCAGAAAAATATGTTTTTAGCGAAATAAAAATGTAATACTGCTGTCATGGAAATAGTTAATAATAATAAGTACAACTTAACTTCGATTATTCTAGAAACAATATTTAGTTTAACAAATTACATTATTTAGTAATTTATTTCTAAATCCGTTTCTGTAACTAGCATCGGTCAATGCCAGATATTTTTTTACAATATTTAGGTATACGTAATACCGAATATTAAATTAATTATTTTAATCAAACCAGAAATATTATAATAAACTACAAAAAAAAATTGAAAGCATGTGAGGAGTCATACGATGAGTGTTCGTCTCGTAGCCAGTTCGGATAACGAAAAATAATACCATTTCGTATCCGATCGGTTAAGGATTATACATGTGATCATATAATCTCTTCAAACCCTTTCTCTATCAATTGGCTTCGGACCAACTCTCTTAGGAATCTGAGCGAGTTAATTATTATATTAAATGTCGATAAAAACATATTATACGATCGAACCGCGATATTATCGAATTCCGATTCAGGCAGAACCAACGTGTTGAGGGAAGTTCCAAAAAGTAAGCGACGTTGCAAGTATTATCCATTGTAATTAAAGGACTTGAGCCAATAAATTTCCATTACGTTTATGTGTTTACATAAAAAAAAAACAATTTATAACATATTTAACAAATCAGGAATGAAGACCTAGTTTTTTTTTGCACATGATTCATCTTTATCGCCGTCCACTTTGGCCGTACAACCATTGCTCAATGCCAATTTCTGCAGGTATTCTTCGTTCTCAACCAGCCTAAAATTTTTCATAACTTCCAACATAGCCTGCAGTTTTAACACATAATCCGAATAAGCTGGACCACATTTGAGGAACTCTTCCATAAGATTTTCCATATTCGTTCTTAATGTTCGCATTTCCTATAAACATGAAGACAAAGTTAAATATATTCATACATTGAATATGTATTATTGTACATAACATTCAGTGCGTAGATTATACGTGTAGTATTATTAACGAATAAAACTTATTTTGGGTTAATTTAGAAATAAAATATGTTCAGTTTCTTGCTTTAACTGAAAAGCTATTGAAGTGTTTCCGAGTAAACTTATTTTACAGGAAAATCACAACGTATAATGTATTATCAAAATACAACCAATTACGAAAAATAAGTTTAGTCAGATCTAAAATCAAATAACTTTTATACTTTTTTTTTTATATATCATATTTTATAGATTATTATTTATTTATCCTCTCACAAATAATAATATACTTATTTGGTCGGTTGATTTGTTGAAAACAATATCATTATTGTGTTATTTGTGTTAATTTATTACAAATAGTAATATCAGCTTATGAAATATATAACAACAATAAAATTAAATAATAAAAATATTTCTATACTTCATATTCTATACTTCTAGTCCTTCATTCATTGATAAATTATCCGGGAAAAAATCGTAAATAGTTAAATAAATATATTAATATAAAAACCATAAAATACTTATTAAATGTTTGTAATAAAGTAATGAAAAATTTATTTATATAGTATTATTATATTTTTAATTTATGACCGGTTTTGAATAAAAAATTCAACATATTATATAGGTACTATTACGATACCATGACGTACTAGGGGCTAAACATTTCAGAATGGTTATTACATTGTCATAAAGATAAAAGGAGGTCTAAAATACACCTAGTTGGAAGTACAAAACCCGATTCAAAGATTAAAACTCTCCAAAAAACTTAAAGTCTTCCGTTGTAATACCATGGAAAATTCAAAATATAAGATGGTTATAACTCGATTTATTCCGTTTGTCCTTGGTGAAGAATAGGGAATGAAGTCAAATAAAATGATTGATTTGATATTGTCAATCTAAGTGTCTATCGATTGGATCTATTAAGTTGAATACTAATCATTAAACGAGTGAGATAATTCTGGATTATAGATGTGTCAGATCTCGTATGTTCCATGATTTCAACACAAACGACAAAAGTACCTGCCCGATACACTGCTAATCCTCTTCGTCCAAACACAACAATAAAGTGACTGATGGATAAAAATTAATTCAAACGATATACTCGTATTAGCATAATAATATATTGTTTTCATGCACAATATATCGTTTATACTGACGTGTATTTGTGAAAACATTTACATTAAAATTCCTCAACTATCTATAGGTACCTGGAGTTCGGAGCTTTCTTTATTATCGCTTATACTTTCGTACGACGGATCGGATTGTTTTTGTTTGCTGTTGAACTTAAGCTTTTGTGTAGGCATTTTATGGGAAGATGTCTCTTCGACCTTATGTTCACCTTTGTAAATAATTAAAGCCTGTGAACAAACGTGTAAATAAAACATATATTGCTTACTAAAAACTACATAATATCTTGGAGAAACGAAATATTTTTTCATCATACATAATAATTATAGAGGTTTGTAATTTTTTCCGAAAATAACTATAAGTTCCGAGCAATATAATATATTAATTTAGTTCTGTTATCATTCGTTGATAATTATTTCAACTGTATAATTTATATTTTACTGACTGTCACATTTTCAAGCACCTGTCAAACGTCATATTTTAATGAGATTTATGTTTATTATTATTCCTTGATTAAATATTTAAGCACACGCTTATTGTATTTCTACAAGTAAATTACTATTACATGTAATAATGTGCATAATTTTATTGTATAACATTTCACAAATCAATTATAATGATATATACTATTATATTGAATACCATGCTAAAAACTAATAAATAACGGTTCTTTTTATATCTGCACATACAGCACAATTCAAATAATAAAGGCCTAACCCAACAGTACACCATTGATATCATAAGTAGGTCAAATTTTAAAAGGACCTGTCCAAGATCCGTCTCACGACAATCCCCCTATATAATATGGGTACAAAACCCTTTTCTCGGGCTTATGATCACAAGTCATCAGTGCGTGTGCACCGGTCATTAGATTAATCAAGGAGTCTCTTGTAACAAGTAATTATTACATGCGACTATTTCACTTTTAAATTCATTTTTTAATCTGTGTTTTATGTGTGATTATTTTAAAGTGTCCAGTTTCAGTTTTTCAAATCCTGTGTCCGTCTCGCTTCATTTAAACTTATTGTACTTCTACGATAGTTATAAGTATTCAACTCGTCGACACCCGAATACCTACTACGGAACAAGTAAGTGCTATTTAGGCTTACCAGACCATACAGCTGTACTGATCAGCTCTCGAACCTTTGTGATCCCAAGAGCCCTCCCTTAAGCAAGAAGAAAGAAAATCAATCCACTTTAGCCTATTCCATCCCTTCCCCATTATAATCTTTTATTTTTACATTTATATTTTTGGGTTATTACATATATTTAAGAGAAATAATTATATTTCGATTGCCTCGTTCTTGTCTTAGATATATCATTATTTTAGTATCATTATTTAATAGACCAATTGATCATTAAAAACCTTAAAATCTCTTGTATATTTAATATTTATTATTATGATTTAAACATAAAAAAACAACATTTTATGCGCTAAATATACACATACAGTGAAGTAAAAATAATTCCATTCGACACACACACAATAACGCAAGCATAAATCAAAACATGTATAAATAACTGAGCATCAACATTATAGAATATTAAATTTGACGCGCAATATATATTGATTAACGTTTTTTTCTAAATTAGGAAATGTTAACACGTCATGTAAAATAAAAACAAATTAGCGTGAAGTTTTTATTTTAATTGGTAAAAATTATATATTCGAAATTAATTGAACAGCCATAGTTAATAATTATTAGTTTTTGTGGAAAAGTGGCAGTAAGGTTGAAACTGATGGTGTGTTTATATGCATTGATATTGAACAACGGATCAGGTGAGAGGTAAGAAGACATTTAATAATAAAAAAAATGCCGATTGTTACATAATTTTTACATACATAAATATATATATTTTATTATCTATTGCTATGTTTTTATCAATAATTATCTGTACTTGAGACACGACTCGTTTTACAATAAAATAAAATAAATTAAAATAAAATATTATACTGCAGGAATCCAAGGATTATGTAATCGAAGCGATCTAAAAGTATAATAATAATTGGTCTTTGAGGTAGTAATATATACTATATAATATTTTCTACATTCTTATCGCAGTACAACCAATAGTTAATTATATTAATTGGGTCATTTAGACGATAACTTATTCTTTTTTTTTTTTGTTCCGCTGCAGTTTTTCTCGTTCTTTAAATTTAAAAATACTACAATGGTACGAAAATAGAATGCGCAAATAATTAACAAAGGATCTATGTAGTGGTACATCGTTCTTGAAGTATTTATTTTACACCACACATATTCCATCTGACTTATGGCGCCGGAAATAAAAAATGTTCTTTCACAGTTCTCCTAGTGAGCCGGAATAACTATCGCAGAGAACCATATTTCACACATAAATACAAATTGCAAAATACTCATTTACAAATATTATTTCTATGATATTCGAATTTTGAGTCCTGCTAAAATTTTAGACATACATCCACTGCAGGTCATTAGTGAACGAGTCTTAGGGTTTATAATACATTATTCTATGGTAGCTGGAAAATGTCCCCTGATGTGTTATAAACGAACACTGTTTTAATGTATACTTTTAAAAAGATTTTGAGTAAATACTTAATTACATTTTTTAATGTATTTAAAATACTACTATATTAAAGTATTTTGGTTTTATTTTGTAGATCTGAAATTATCATAACATAAGCAAAGTATATTATAATATATATACTAAGGAGTATACATGTATAATTTATATTATTTATTAAATAATTGTTAGTTGCACTTAAGAAACATGATATGTTCAAAGTTAACGTTCATCAAATTAGTTATTTCTTTTGTCATTGTTACTATATCTTTACTAAATATATTATATCTACTTTTAGGTAAAAAACTTTTATTGGTTTTATAAGCCTTAGTATTTTTGAACGCTAAATAAAACTATAACTATTCTGGGACTACTGTTCGTGGTTGGGGGGGATGCAAGAGAAAGAATGAGTTTAGACTGTTGCATAGTAAGGTTTTCTCGATAGCTCATGTATAGTGTGGGCTATTATATTTTTTCAGCTTAATATTAAATACAAATAAAATCTTCGAAAAATGATGAAAAGTATTCAATACAAGTGTTTAAAATACCATCACATCAGAAATACTTCAAACTGATAGAATTTAAAAATATATCCAATACTTTAAAAAGTATTTGAATACTTTTACTCGAATACTTCACAATAGTTTTAAACAAATTAAATCCACAATAACTTTCAATTAGCTACAACAGTCACCAAACTCGCCAAAACTTGCTATAAATAAGATTCTACGTTAAACTGTCAAACCGTTCAAAACTATATCATCATTATCTAATAATATGTTTTCTTTTTTTCTTCTTTGGTAATATTAAATATAACAGGTCAGAGATATCCTCAAGTTTATTAAAAAAAAAATTCAACCTGATGTCACAGGAGCAGTTAAATTAAATTCTTAGATACCTTTATTTGAATGCTATTTCACAAACTATTAAAGTAGAGTTTTTTAGTAAATATATTATAAGCAACTCTTTTAAATAAAATAATACAAAAATATCTATTTGTATCACAGAATGGATAGTCGACCGATAAATATATTATACAACATTTATCGATATAGGTAAGTGCATATACACAATAACTCATTGATTTTGCTACATAAACAATATTAATCATATAATTTGCATTCAATACGACGTGTCTAAGGAACGTATATATCACTTGAACCTATTTTTCCCTGTTGCTATTGCATGAAATCAAATAATATGATTATATTATGTACTGTGCAGACGGTTAAGAGAATATTATTAGAATATTGTTTTTAATTATAAAAATTACCAGGGAGATAAAAATATTGTCTATCATAAAATATACCTTTAACGACGGAAAGGTCTAATCAATTTTTTATACACACCAATTCGTATAGCTTTAAGAAAACCTTCGATTATGTGCGTGTTACCACTAACCGTAATACAATTATAGTATTGATCTCTGGATATTATTTTGTATACATACATCAAGATTGTATTTATAATTCATTTTTATTTTCTTCATTTTTGTTATTTTAAACTTTTTTCAAGTTTACCATTTTGATACTATATTTATGTTTGCCATTTACGTAATTTATAAAATATAATACCATGTATTTATGTATTTATTCAATGTATATGAATAAAATAAAAAATTAAAATTAAAATTTATGAACCAGCATATAAGAACAATTAACTACTTATGTTTTCACAACAGTTTGATCATCAAAACCTCTGAGCTTATTATAAATTTAATAATACCTATTTGAAAATGTACAAGCGCTGAGGTGCCTACTTACACTCGAAAGATAAATATTATTGTTAGAGATATAAAATATTAATGATGCATAAATTATAATAAATAAGTGGATGCGAAATAAATTTTAAAGAATATACACAAGACATGACGGTTTATAAGAACGTTGCGTGAACAGAATACCATTATGACGAAAAATTTAAAATCATTATATACTCGTATAGCTAATGATATACAACGGTTTGCAATGAATATTTTGAATTCACTTTTTTTTCTTACTTGCCAGTAAACCAATAATTTGATCCAAACACAGCATTGATATTTCAAACTAAATAATTTTCAGAAATACTGTGCATATGGTTAATTGACATTTATGGGTCAAAAACATTCACATTCTTACTCATATTTATCCGAGCAAAAAAAAATAAATTTGTTTTTATTTTTGATCATGTGCAAATACTTTGTAATATTTCGGTTTTTGATAAGAATGTAGTATCATACATAAACGACAGTTTCAGATTGAAACCGTTTAGTCTCAATATTTGAAATAATATTTACCATGTTTGTGTTCTTTTTTGCCCATGTAAAATATAAAAATGAAATTACTAGTATCACTACGGAATTATACTGAGTGTATATAGTAACATTCAAAGATATCTAAAAGTTATTATACCATTATTATTTTTTATTTAATTCAAACAAAGGACATATAATTGTACGGTTTTATGTTCATTGATTATATATGTTTAGTTAACGAGATGTTTCATTTATGCATGACCACTTCTAAATTGGATAATTTCTCATTTTATCAATATTTTACTAAAATTATAGTTTTAAATGACTTTTTCGGTTTTAAATTTTAAAACTATGTAAGTACTAAGAATATATTTATAAAAAATAATGAATATTCCTCTATATTTTTATATTATTTTGCATCAAGCACAAAGCCATCATTATTTGTTTTGAAAATAATATATGTATATATTTATGTATTTTATCAGTCAATAATGATAAAATACGATGAAAATTATACTCATAGTTTAGTTCTTTTGAATTTCTATGACTTTATACATGTTATATTGTTTTGACGTACTGTTTTAGATTGTGAATTTAACGAGGAATATATGTATTAGTCTTATAATAATGTTTCTCATTTTCGTATTAACTTAAATATCAATCATTAGTCTCATACCGTATTTTATAAGAGAGGACGATTATTATAGTTATAAGTGAAAGATTCTTAAAATAGAGTCATGTTTTGTTTTATCGTTTAATTTTTTAATTGAAGGAAAAACTGAAAATAACCTGAAATAAACAGAATGTATAGTGAATGATAGTCATTAGTGGATATTTTTATTATAACTATCATTAACTCAATCAACTTTTCATTTCAATTTTGAAAAAGTGCATTTTGTGAATTACTAGTTTGAGTGCATGCATATACAAATTACAGAAAGTATATATAGGTTTATATTTCGGAGGGGGCCGATTATGTATTTGGTTTTTTAGAGGAAGAGAAGGATGAACACACTATTACGAAAAATATTAATTTAACACTATAAGACTTCTCGACTGTCTTTACACCATCGGAGAAATAAGTAACTCATTTTTGTAATGATTTATATTTTTTAAAAGTATAACAACTACATAGTTATAAACAATTTTTTTATTAAAGTCACTTAAAATTCACCACATATTTTCTTAAAAGAATAAACATATTTTATAAATATAAAATAATAAATTATCGCATAAAAAACATTCTAAGTGTCGCGACAAATTTTCGAAAACCCCCAGCATTAAAACATATCCATGTTAAAAATAACAATCTTTAACAATAGTGCTTTTCATTGCGGAGGGGGCCCGGACTCTCTCGCCACCCTATAAACACGCCAATACGCCCCTGATGTATTGTATACATTATTTTATGTTGTACATAAATTATTATACATAGTATACACATATATAAATTGGTGCGCAATGGTGTTGTAATTTTATCAGGTAAAAAGGGATCGGGACGCAATCGTGTTACAAATTTTTTGCACAATCGTGGTGTAATTAATCGGGTCAAAAAGAAAAAATTATGCAATGGTATTGCATCGCCATTACCCAAAATTTTCGGGTACCTGATGGTTATTGATATACTGAAACAGTTTAGCTAATTCTTAACTGTTAAGAGGTAATCAGTATTGAATTATATATTACACAATTATTCGAATAAAAAATATTAAAATTTTTCCTCTTATAAATTAACAAAATTACGTTTTAAAAATATATTCTTTAGTATTTTATGTGAGTGTTATTAGTAAAATTATATTTCAATAATTAGTTTATTTAAGCATAATATCAAATAACATGTTAAAAGCTATTATAAAGCCTATATTTAAATCTTGCATATAACGGATATAGTGGCTTTATTCGTTACCTTTTATATGTATAGCTACGCAGATAATAAGTAATCACAATCAGTGCCGTACATACGGGGGAGGAAGCGTTCAAACCCACCCTAGGGTCAAAAAAAAAGAAAATTCTGATTTTAATGATGATGGGTAATATATTCATAGTTTCATTGTTACGCTTTGAAATTAAAATATACAACTATACAAAAATTATAATAATTGAAAAATTATATTGATACGTGTTTGAAAAGTTTTGTTAACTATGCTGTTTTTATATTCCTATAGCTACTAATTTACTGTAATATAAAAGTAAACAGTGAATTAATGTAAAAAGTTGTATAAAATAACATCAATTTATAGCAGTTATTTATCTGTGCAACGAAAATAAGATAAGGAAATTTATTATGTTTTAGAAAAAATATTTATTTACATACAAATCCCAGCTCTAGTAATGAGTATACAAACCATAACGGGTACCCAATCCATAACGAGTACCCGAAATTTTGTAAATCGGGTAATACCCATAAAACCTGAGTATCCGAGTATCAAGAGTATCAACTACATATAACCTAATAAAAACATAGCTTTGATTTTTACTTAGAATTATATTTTAATGCAATTATTAGTCGTTGTTTGATTACAGGTTATTCAACCCAATTATTTATTCAATGTTTCAATTATGTATCATCTCCCACACGTTTTCATCACTTATATTATACTATTGGATGCTTGGAGTATTAATAAGGAAAAACACTCAAGAAAAGCTTAAATTTTCTAACATTATTAATATGTGTATAAAAACTTAAAAATTTTAAAACCAAATCGATTCCATTATAATCATTACTAAATTATATATATTAGACAAATATTCAAAATTCATTATTTCGTAATTCTTACAAACACTCACCATTTGAAAAAAAAAAAATTCTACGAACTAAAGTATACACATATGAACCGATTGCCACTATAAATAATTATTTATACATAATAACTCATCATTGATGAATTATCAAAAATTAAACTTTTAAAATAATTCAATAACTTGATAAACTGTCCATATTAAATTTTGTGAAATATTTATAACAAATATAGTTGTATACTTTACCTTGCTACCGAATAGAAGACAAAGTAGTACAGTAGCCGTGAGTTGAGCGTGACAAAAAAATATGACGTATTGCAAATCTGGATTAGCTGGGTATTTTAAGAATATCCTGAAAATATATTTAAAATTTAGAGTAGGTACAGTAACAAATAATAATTAATAATAAATAACTTATAATTAAAGTATTTGGTAGAATATAATGAAGAATAGAATGAACTATTAACAAATCAATTTTAAGAATAAACATAATAATATTTGGTTTTCTACCAAATAATTGTAAGACCTGGTTCTATCAGCTTATTGATTAAAAATCCCACGTATAATTAATAATCAACTCATAATTCTTAACCCAAATGAATGTTAAAAATTCTGATATTTTTACATTTGAAATCGCACATGAATATCCGTCGTAACATGCAAAACGTATTACCGTTAATATTAAATTTAAAATGTGTTAATGAAATTACCCAAGTGTAGTAAACATATTTGATGCTAAAAATTGTTATGAAAACACTAATTAAAAACATTATTGTAACAAAAATAAAAATAATAATAACAAAATAAAATTTTTATTTCTAAGATTAAATCAAGTTAGGCGAATGTTTGAAAATAATCTTTAAATCTAATTTATTTTAAATGGATCCTTTAATATTAACGGAGTAAATAAAGATCTATTTAATATATTGTATGGAATTAAAAATAGAAAAAATATATTCAGAAAAAAATGTAATCCAATAATATTAAAACTCAATAACGATAGTAGCAGATATCTGATATTAAATTTTCAAACATATTATAAAAATGTGAATCTAGGTATACAAATCTTAAAATATTTTAAACTGATAAACGGAGTTCTAATACAGGGAAAAAAAACTAAGGACACCAAATTTTACCATAACTTTGGTTTATACCGCAACCTCTTTTTTCTGGTTTTTTTTTTATGTGCAAGTACTTATAATCATTTTGTGTAAGTACTTACATAAAATGATTATAATATTTTATTATTTTTTTTTTGTCATAAGACACGTTATAATAAAATAGGATCATATACTCGTATTATACCACTGTGATTATTGTGCACTAATATATAATAATATCGTGTACACATATAAATAACAATATTTAATATAAATAAAAGTATGGCTACTATCACATAACTTAGAACGGAGATTTTTTTAGAGAAGTATGTCTAAAAAACTAAAAATAAAATAACATAATAATATTATTATAACACAAAAAAATGCAAAAAATAAATCGACGCCAAAAAAAGCGCGTGATATTTATCACATCTCTAAAGGTCTTTCTTATCGATGGAATGGATCTCGTTTCTTAGTTGTATCTACACGAATTATTGCAAAGAGAAAATGAAAGTGCTTCAAAGAACGTGATATACTGCAGCACGAAATCCTAATTGAATATTGGAATAAGTGTATTTATAATTATGGAGTCTTGTAACTCGAAAACGAGTAAAACGCTTTCCCCTCAATTATTTGTAGGAAAGCAAATCCCAATAGTATAACGCATCACATAATTGGACTGAAGACGCATGATTTTTGGTCATTTACCTGAGTAGGAAAAAGTAATAACTCAGTGAAAAGAGATTTTCCATCAAAGACACTTCTTGGAGTGAAACATTGTGGATTAACTCGATAAAGCGATTACGGTTATTTATTACAGTTTTAAATCTACTGACCGGCCAAAATTCACATAGTTTTCACTATAGTTTTATTCCGTATATATATTATAGAACATTTTCTTATTATTTCACAATTTTAAATATAAGAATAGGTTTAAATTCCGTTAAATAGTAGTCGATTTTGAATAAATTTAAGTATGTTTTATTAAAAAAATAAATATATTCCAAATTGATTTAGTTAAACTGTGGTCAAAATTATTAATTAAAATATGTGTACGAGGAAAAAATTAAATGAAGAATATCATTATAAGAATAATAATGCCGTATCTAAATATTATGTATTTGGATTCAATAATTTATTGTTAAAAAAGAAAAAGTTTTAGTTTTCAAAGAGAAAGCAAAGTTTTTTACATTTTTAATATTAAACAGTTTCATATATCTTTGAACTTGATCGAATTGATCAAATAATGTTTTTCAAATCAAAATCCCGTTTCACTAAAAATGTTTTTGCAACAAGCACAGAAAAAATAAATAAAATACTTAAAAAAAAATAAGTATAAAACTACATATTATTATTGTTAGCTTTTTGCCCTTTTTTATGTGATATACTTGTATTTCATAAAATATTGTACGTTGGGTAACCTGAACAATAATTTGTGTACAATAATTGCGAAACGCTTAAGTTAAGTATAAATCATTTATATTTTGCAAGTTAAAAATATGTACAGTGGAGCGTCGATTATCCGGCCCGTCAATTATCTGCACTACAAAATTGTTGAGTGCAAATTTATTTTTATCGTTCGTTATATTATATATAAATATATATATATATATATATGTAATTTTTATATTATGTATGAATATTATATTTAACATTATATCTAGTAAATTAGTTTTTAACTTTATATTACAATTTTCAATGGTTGTTTGATTATCCGCACAAATCGATTATTCGCACCCCTTTTAGTCCCAATTAGTGCGGATAATCGACGCTCCACTGTATTTCATTAATATTGTAATCATTTTCAATTCTGTGAAAAGTTTATTAAAAAAAAAAAAAACTGAGAAATAGGTTTTTAAAACCTAGAAAATATGAACCTCAAAAAAAATATAATATGTATCTTTTATATTTTATAATATATATTAATTTATTTGTTTGAATATTTCAACACCACAAAAATTACTAAAATCAACAAGCATTTACAATTCCTCTTTATTTTAACTTATTTTATTCACATCGTATATGCATCGTTAAAATTTCTAAAAATGTAATAAAAACGTTAAACTATCCATTTTAATTCTTGAAAAAATATATTTAGAAATTATTGTAGTCTTTTAAATTATAATTAAGTATATTTTATACGAATTTATCCTCGATAAATAGTTTAATTCACTGTGATCTATAATTTAAAATTTTATTTCCAATAAAATATTTTTATTTGATGATCCCTAATTCAGATTATTGTTTTAGATGGTTCGTTTTAGATGGATATCCACAATTGTTTTATACTATGACTGCAAATAATATTGCTTACTAAATACTGAATAAAGATGTACACAATGTTATTTTTATAGTAATTATAATTTTTGGAATTTATGAAAACTTTGATATTTTGAAATCTACATTATTAGAGTTATAATTATTATAATTTACTACATTAAGATTTAGTAAACATTGAGAGTATGCTAAGTATCATTACTTAATCATGCCCAAAAAATTGTGTATCAACTATTTAATATTTAATTTAATCATTAGAGCAATATTGTTGTACTCAATTGTACAAAGAAAAAACATAAAGTTTTATAATCCTTATAATAGTAATAAATATGAAAATTATATTCCAGATAATGGACATTATGTTGCATCATGATCTAGTAAAAAAAATGTTATAATGGTACGCAAAGAATGTGATTTTTAAAGAAAAATTATTCATCCATTAATTCAAACACTGTATCATACCGAATTGGATGACACATTACGTCTTTCGAAAAAAATATAATATTTATTTTCTGCTGAACTTTTAAATTTATTTACATTATTTGAAATACTTTTCAAGAAATAACTAACACATTTCAATTATCATTAATAATTTTATTAGTACTCATATACTATATGTATTGAAATGTTATTTTATTTTTTTTTATACCGCCACAAATTTTAATTGGGATATTAAATATGATTGAAAATTCGACAAAAACTAAAAATTTCTTAGTTTTTTTTACCTTATTAAGAAGTTTAATACCCCTTTAAGTTTTCAAAATGAGAAACACTCTGTGATACAATTCAAATAAATAAAAAATCAGAAAATAAAATTACTAAAATGATCTAATAAATGTGCTGAACATGAAACAGATTATATTAAAAAATGTATAATTTTACATAATAAAACAATAAATGTTTGAATATTATGTAATCAAATCATATTTTTTTAATGGAATATATAAGAAAGTATAATTTTTTTTCTAATCTTGAATTCAGATTTGTCAAATATTAGCTCTTAATAAATAGTCAATATTTAACACTAAACGGTGAGTTAAGTGTTAAATATATTAAGTTCAATAATTATTAAAAATCAATATTTTATTATTTCAATAAGCTAAATTATAAAATCTATAATGCTATAAGAGCTTAAAAATATATAAATAGAAATTATTTTAAATATTCAATTTTTTTAAATTTTGTTAATCTCATCTCATATTAGATATTAGTTAAATAATAGAATATACTATTATTTCATAGAATGAAGAATTGATTGATTTAGTTAGTGAGGAGAAAGTGAAGGTTGAGGTAAAAGTGATGAAAAAGAAAAAAATGGGTATGATCAAATGGAGTTCCTGTAGATGTGTGGAAATTGTCGGGGATGTATGAATTAAATATTTTTTATAAAATGTTAATAGAGGAAAAAAATCCAGAAAATTGAAGAAAGAGTTTTATTCTGCCAATATTTAAAGGTAATGGATACATATAAAAATGTGAGAAGTATAAAGGAATAAAGCTGATGAGTCATAAAATAAAAATTTGGGAAAAAATTATAGAGGAGAGAATAAAAATTGAGACATCAATATCAGAAAATAAGTTTATTTTATACTAGTAAAATTCACAACGGATCCATTATTTTATGTTAGACAACTAGTAGAGAAAATAGGGAAAATTAGAAAATATTATGTATGTTGTTAAAAAGAAATGGTTAAATACGATTGATAATAATATAAAGGCCGTTGTCGCGTGCCTAGAAGATGTATAAAATCGAGGAAAGTGGAAGTTTAGTACAAGATTGATCGAGCCTAAATCTTTGGAAAAAAGGTGAAGGAGAACACTATATATGTAATATATAAATAATAGTTTTAGGGCAGGCAGTAGTCTTATATTGATCAAGCAATTATTTTTCTTAAATATCTTAATATTATTTTAATATATAATAAATTATATAATATATATAATACTTACATTGACACGTTAAGAAACACGGACATGATAAACTCGTTATATATCGCAATTGAAATGAATCGACTTTCATTGAATGCAGATGGCGTCTTCCGAACCATTACACACAAACGAATACCCCAAATTAAGAATACAACTTCCACTGAAAAATATTAAAAATATTAAATATAGAATCCTTGCATTCTGAAAATGTTTTATATTTTAAACTCAATCATTATAATATCGGCCATAATAATATTTAGTTTAACATCATAATCATGAAAGTTGTAAGTGATAAAAATCCAATCCATCCAATGCGAATTAGTTATGTACCACGAGGACATTTGTTGTATACATGGGCAGTTAAATGTGTTACTCAATTAAAACAAATCGAATATACTCATTCGTTATACGAATATACTTACAAATAGAAAAAGAGTGATCCCACCAATCTGTGGGACAGATATCTGTTTTAAGATTGTCTGCTGTGCGACCGACAATCGTGTGTGGTGGAGAAACCATGGTCCTGATGAACAGTATTACTGTGACAAATGCAATCATTAAAAGTAGAAGTTTAATTAACTGTTGATCAGTGATGCGAACAGTCTTTGCAGAGTTCACTTTAAACACTTGAGATACCCTGTAAATACACCAAAAAAGCCATTTCAGTTTTATAATGATGTATTTTATTATACATATAAAACAGTGATCTCAAGCCCCAGGCCCATTGGTTTTTTAACATGAAATTCGGTAAGTTATTTGTGTAATAAGTTACAAAATGTCCTTTTATTTTTATTTTATTTTTAACTTCATTATAAGTTTCTATTCTACATATATTTTTTTTTAATTTTTTAAATTTTTGAATATGATAATATTATATTCATATATTAATTATTAAATTAAAGAAATAGATTTATTGTACGTTATTAATTTTTCATTTAAGCGAAAATTATGAAGATTAAATTTTACAGGTTTTTTTTTATACTCATTGCGTAGCCCCAAAGTAAAAAAAAGAAAGTTATCCTCAGTCTCAAAAGGTTAATGATCCTCTAAATGATATCGGAAATTTAATGATATAAATATAAATTTTCAGTATCCTGAATTTTTTATTTATAATTCAAATCAAAAATATACACGTTATATTATTTATTATATTTTATCATGGTGATTGGAATCAAAAAAATTCAAACATTTATTTTGGATAAGATTTAAAAAAAAAAAAAATTACAATACAGGTGTAATTTCGTCAGATAATAAATATCTAACGTAATCTGGATATTTGTACATGAATAAATTCAAACAAGGTTCATATTTGAAATTTAAATGTAGTACAATAGAATATTTCATGTTTTATCCGAGATAAATCTTAATGAAAAGTTAAGCTACGTTTTCTAGTTAAAATAATATGATTATTTAAAGATGGCACAACAAAATTATTTTAGGTATTTAATTCCATCAAAAGTATTATTTATACTTTAAACATTAATTATTAATAAAGTATTACACTCAGAAATATATTTTATATGGAAACAATGTCTAATTAAAATAATCACAATTTCTATCATAATTTATTTAAATTATTTCTTCAGTGAAATTATACATAATTTGATGTATGATTCATATGCAATAATTTTAATTAAATCTATTTTTAATCAAATATGTTTAAATTAGTTTTTACGCAATAATATAATACAAGTACATTTTTTTTTCTTTTTTTTTTAGTGCTGACAAGGATATCAGTAGCTGGAGGAAATTACTGTAAAATGTACCTACTCATAAATATGATGAAATATGTCGGTATGAATTTGATATTCTACACAAAACCTTTCTTTTTGTAGTTAAATATTTACGTACGAATATCATTGTGCTGAATTGATGTAATTTCGCATTATAAATACTTTATTTGTGAGTATACATTTATCGATAAGTGTAGAAATGTATTGATAGTAACTATCAACTGTTGATACTTTTTTTGTCACTCCTAAATTGTGATTGAATTAGCTAGAAAGTTTATTGTACCACGCGTAAGATAAAAGTACCGAATTCAACTGACGTTTTTACTTACTATTTTATCGTAATATATTTCATTCTATTCGATTTCAATGAACATCATTATGACTAATTGCATTTGTTATATTATATGCTAATAATACGTATGTTTTTGTTCGTTGAAGTATAAAAACATTTATTTGGATGGTGTGAAATATTATATTTCATCCAGGTTAGGCGATGGAAGATAGAGGACCAATAAGCTTACGCGTGACGGAAAGTATACAGTGAAGGTAACGGTAAAGCTATTTAGTGGAAAACAAAACTTTGAAGGGGGAAATTATTTCCCAAACCATGTGCCACAATCGTTAAAAAGGAAGTAAGCGTATAAATTCACCTCCAAGTTTTCAACATAAGTGCGCCGTATGTGAGGGAAAATCCAATTTCCCGAAGCCAAAATCTCGCGGTGCACGTTATTAAATTCGGTGTTGGGTACATGACGATAATCTGAAAAAAAAAAATGAAAAACATGATTAAATTAGAACAATAAAACGCAAGTTTTCGTTTTATTATTTTTATGTGTATGGGTTACGATGCGGACGTGTAAGTGTTTTAATGTATATATATATATATATATATATATATACTATATTCATGGGATTTTAAGCTCTATCTATTTGCGTGAAACAACAATGTCAAGGTGGTAACCTTGAATTTTAAATTTGAATTTAGTTTTACTGTTTTACTGCTATCCCGTTTCTGAGAAATACTAGGTCAACGCTGTAATATTTCGTTGGTCGTTTACGCATGCATTATCCGTATTAAGGTTTTTTTTTTTTTAATCAACGACTTGCATAAAAATCGATTGAATTATTGTATTATCGTAGTATCTTACCGTTGTGTACATAAAAAAAGCTCCCAAGACTATAATTTGCAACAACACTGGACTAGCGGCTTTGACAATCTGAAACAAAAATATGATACTTACACGCAAAATCTCGAGTAGAAATTATTAATTTTGTAATAGGAAGACATATTTTATAGAGAACAAAGACTTGAAAAATAATTCAATGATTTTAAGATAAATTTATATTATATATGCCTGCATACATTCAAACACACTGTTGCGTGCCGTCGTTCAATCGTAACGATGGTTAAGTTTTTTAGGATAATACTCCAAATAAAAATACTCAAATATAATTAAACTGTTTATTTAAGAATTTTTTGAAAGTACAAAACATTAATTTAAGAAATGATCTGGCGTGAAGGTGCTTGCGCTTATACCTGTAAACCACATCTGAATATTGGTCTGTTCCCAACCCCCTTATATACTTAGGTCTCATGGGAATTGGCCGCGCATTTCTATGTAATACATTATTTCCAATTACTGTTACTACCTGGAGATGCTAAATTGTAATTAAAATGGTTGACCTCGGTAATATTACTATTCGAACATCTCTCATATTTTGTTATGCGCTTTTATTAATTGCTTTTTTATAATTCTTTGAAATGTAGTCTTGACAGCTCATATTCGTGTTACCCTCGGTTCTTACCCTTTCTCTTTATACGAATACGAATATTATATTAATAATAATCATTTCCCGATTTCTATTATTTTTAATCTACGTGGTCCCATCCATGTATTATGAGTCGTAAGGACCTACATTTATGTATGTCCGCAACAACACACACACACACCGTGTGTTTAGACAACGAATCCAAATGCAAGGAAAATAATGTTTTTGTAAACATCACGATCTTAAATTTATCACAGATACAAGTTACTGCAATATTGTGCGCCAATGTCACAATTTCGTTCTTAAAACAAAACAAACATTATATACAAACATGTATTTATATGTTATACATTATGTATTTGTTACTTAATTCTTGCACAGTTATGAAATGTCGATAAAAAATGTAATTAAAAAAAATAAAAAATACTTGAACACGTAAAATAAATGCTGGTTGACGTTTTACTAAAAATGTATAGTATATAACTGTATAGGTATATTATTATTTATATTAAATATTGTTTACATATACTTGTATGTTATATAGTTTTATAATAGGTAATGTTTATCAATTGATAACTGTAAATAAAATGAATTTTCCCTTTCATTTCGTTTTTCTTGATGCTTTATTGTATCATAATGAATATCGAATTCATTCTGTTCTTATAGTTCGATTCCTACTATATAATTTAAATGTAGTTTTTTTTAGCCATGCAAATTGAAATTAAATTTGATATGTACAAAAAAAGCGAAAAACCATTATAGTATGATGTTAGCAATTAAATTATTGAACAATATAGAAATATTTTTGTTTAATAAGGTTTATTCAATACTGTTTTTTAAGATTGTTTATAAAACACACAAATATAGATTTGAATACAATTATGGGGTAATTATTAAAATTGAAATTTTAAATATACTGAGACGTTATAATTTATTGATTAATTTTTAACAATTTAAAGTACCAATTTTAATAAATTTATAGAGAATAATTCTGAATGTTATAAAATACAAAATAGTATAAATTTACGATTGCAAATAAATGGTAAATTATTTTTGCAGTTTTTTATCAAGATGGTGTGTTTTAGTGTTCTGCATAGTTTAATCAGTCCGATCCGGTCTAGTACGGTCCTAACATACAAAATTATTGAATCGTCGGTTTTGTCCTGTTTAATAATTTTTAAGATTAGTTCGGCCTAGTCCTCAGATCAAATGCATTATTTTCAGTCCAGTCCGGTTTCAAAGAAAAATAAATTAAAATCAGTCCATTCCAGTCTCAGTCCGGTCCCAATGGTGGTACTTATATGCTAAATACAGATAAAGTTTTGTAATTAAATAAAACAAAAAAAAATCTACAACTTTAGGTATATATTTATTTACAAAGTAGGTAGTCCAGTCCAGTGTAATACTACACGCATCATATGGTACGGTTTGGACTAATACAGACTGAATCTTACGGACCGGTTCATAAACAATCCAAAATGTTTAAGATCGGACCGAAAATTCGGTCCACGGTCCACTTTATTAAATGTTATTTAATTACTGGTCCGGTCCGGTCTAAAAATAATGTGAAGCTGTCGGTTCGGTTCAATTATGCGGCGGTAATCAAAACCGCACACTTACCGTTCATAATCACACATTTTACATCGTTCAATACCGCACACATTTATTCTATTGTTAAAAAGGTAAATTTGAAAGGTCGATAGTTCAAAACCGTACACATTTGATTAACAGTTCATTTTCCTTGCATACTTTGCTTGTACGGTTCACGTTGCCGTTTCGTATGATTCCCACTCATAATGGTTTTTTTTTTATCCTGTGACCTCTTTGGGGTGGTGTTGCATAAAAAAATCGGAGGATATTTTCGTTTTACTGTCCAAGCGAGCGCAGCGAACGAGCGACTCTGCCCAGTCTCGAGGTGCAGTCATGTTATTTTAAATAAATGGATGAGTTATTGATAATATCAATGTGTGCGGTATTGAAAAGTTGAATTTGGCGGACATATGTAGGGTTAAAATATAAAAGTGTACGGATATGAACGACGACTTGTTTTTGAAAATATGCGGTTATGAACGATGCCCCAATTTTGGTCTTTGATTAACGTTTAATTGTGGTCCGGTCCGACTTCGGTCCCCTGGGACAATTTGAAATCCGGTCTGGTCCTTAAAATAACGGACCGTGCAGAGCATTAGCGTGTTGCAGTCACATAGTTAAAATATTTCGGCCCTCGTATACAATCGTTTATTCATCTGCATAAATAATATGAAATTTTTCTATTTACATCCTTTCGCGTCCTTCATTTCATTTCGCAAATAGTCACTTGCATACAGTAGCCGAAACAACTTGTAGTTAGTATGACGTAAATGGTATCTTTATTATAAATTATTTCGGTTTTGATATTTTTTGAATACTTTATACACGCTGAATTGTAAATTTAATAGTACTCTAAGAAAAACATCTCCTACAGTACATGCAATTACCATTTCACTTATAATTATATAAATAAATGATAAATGTAATACTTTGAAACTAGAAATATATTCAAAAATAAATGTCTGCCGGCAAATAATTTTGCACACGGTTGTTGGTATAACGGTTCATCGTTAGTACTCTAAAGATATTATTTTAATAATAATTATATTTTACGATAACCTAGACCTCATAACCTGCATATTATAATAAATTAGATAATTTTATTTATTTATTTTGATAAAAGTTCTATGTTTATCATATTTTTATTTTTACATTAAGTAACAAAATAGTAAACATCTACTTTTGAGGAATTTAGTAAATTATTAATTATTATGTTTCAATATATATATATATATATATATATTGTGATGTTATTACACTACCAATACCATAAGAATTATAACTTTTTTTTTTTTTATATAAATATCTAATGTTCTTAGTTTCTATTTAGAATAGCATTTGGCATGAATAAAACGATTAATGATTATAATTCTACTACGTACCTTGAGATTACTATACTTGTACGTAAGAATAGCAACCATCGGTAAAAATCCAATGACCAAAAGTGTCAACAATAATATCGTGATTCTAAGAATGATGTCGTAGGTAGCGATGCATGGGCTAAAATCAACGCAATCATCACAACCTTCTGCGCATTTTTTACATTGAAAATTTATTTCGACGTTGTATGTATTAGGTTTATTCTAGTAAATCAAAAAAAAAAAAAAAAATCATAAAATCAACGCATTTATATTTTATCATTATTATTTTGGTGATTCTGTAACGAGAATAAATATAGTTACGCGTCTATAAAACAAAATATTATACTCACCAACATGAGTTTTTCGTACTCCTCTTCTACTACGACACCATTGAAAGACTTTTCAGTGGTTGTGGTGTTCGGGAAATAATACCCTTTACGGCACACGCATTTGTAACTTCCTCGACGGAATCCAAACCCTGGCAGAGAGACACACTAAAAAATAAAAAAAACAAATAAATTAAACCTAATAATATGCTCAGATTTTATTATAGATTATTAATTTCCAAAGTGAATTTTTTTAGTAGGTGGTTTCAAAATTATCAGTATACACGTGTTATTATACTCGTAATATTTTTAACTCGGAATGCTGTCTGTAGTATATTATATTATATTTCAAAATGGTGTATACTATTATCATGTATCAAATAATCAACCGGATCGCTTGAGCTGTTTCTATAAATATGTATGACTTGATAAGTCTATAAACATTAAACATAGGGTTTTTTGGTGTATATGATTGTAATGTAAATTTCAAAAATAAATTTAAAAAAATAAGGACCCCAACAATGTAATTGAAAGTAGTGAATATTTATTATCACTATAAAGGCATTTTATATATTGCCTGTTTATACACATTGGATTTTTATTATTTTCTACGCCCATTACAAACGGGTTTAAAGGTTATATATGAAAATCCACTGTCAAAGTCAACTGGTATTTCAATTATTTAATAAAAATAATTTATTTTGAAAGAAAATAATATTTTATTAATATATATTTTTAGTGGATCTTTGTCGCATACGGTGATAGATTTCATTAAAATATTACGTATATTCAATTCATAAATGTATTGATATTTAAATGAACTAAGTAAAATAGCTCTTGATTAAAGATTAAGAATATATGAGCTTTAAAATCTAATAGCAAAAACGCATGTATTTAGTCAAATTTAGTTAATTTCATTTATAGTTTAATTCATTGTAAATTTTTTTATAAAAAAAATATTAGAAGGTTTTGTTTTCTAGCTTAGTAAAAAACAGCTAAACTTAATATAGGTAGGATCAATAGTAATAAATTAATCCCCGGTAGATCAAACGTTTTAATAATTTTCAAAAAATATTTTTATATGATATAAAATGGATTTTTTTTATTAATATTGTTTTAATACGCGTTGAACTGAAAGATATTTGACTGAATGAACAATTTAATAAAATTTAACTTTATAAATATATCTTAGCATACGAAATTTAATTCAATTTAGCATATAAATTACAAGTTAAATATTAAGATTAATACCACGATAACGAAGAAGTGTAATAATAAGTTATGTAACGTAAGAGCCGGAAGAAAATAGCTGTTGATGGTAAAGATAAACATAACTCTTATCCGTTTTCTTAAAAATTTAAAACAATTAATTTAATTATTTTAAATTTTAGATATATTCACATGTACTTGAAATATATTTCACAAAATCACTTGCATAAATTACTTTTCTAGAAGACTACTTAAGCATTATCATTGTTTTTAATATAAAAATGCTATTAAACACATAAATGTGAAATGTTATTTTAAAAATAATTAGATAGTGATACTAAGCATCAATAATTCATAGACTAAATTGAGAATTGCATACAATATCATATTCTATTACATTATATTGATTATATATACATTATATTAGATAAATACAACTATTCAATTTTTTTAATCAGAGAATGTCAATGATTTAAAAATAATTAAAAATATTAATGTATAACAATTATATCGTTATATTGTAAGAACAACATAACTTTTGTTGTTTTTAAGTTAATATAATTTAATAATTTTAATAACCATTATATTACCATTTTTCATAGTACTTTAATAAAACCATAAATGTCAAGTTTAAAATAACTTTATTCTAACTAATAATGAAAACATAAATACTAATTTTATTAATATATTATTTAATGTTATTTCATTATAATTTAATATGGGTTTTTAACTTTAAAAATTCTAATATTTTTACACTATTTTTAAGTCGATTATTAACAAATAATTTGAATCAATAAATGTAAATGAATCATATATTTGAATTAATTTTGGTGTATTTTATATCGTTAATGTAAAGCAAATTTTCAATATTTTCGGATGACTAATCCTGTTTTGTTATTTCAAAAAATACTATATTCAATAACTTTGTAAATAATTCAAAAACCTAGAAAGTACATTAAATTTATATCACAACTTTCACGCTTTGAACTATATTACAGTTATGAATTAAGTTAAAATTTGCCAAACTAGATAATTGATTAAAATTAAACTCCTGTAAACTAAAAGTTTTATTAAAAAATAAACTTGTTATGTTTTCATAACTATAGTTATAGTTATAGTCTTAATTTTTTCTTACGTTGAATAACGTTCTTACGTCTGAGTTTTGTTTAATTAAATTATTTTTTTTTTTTAGTAAATATTTGTACAACATTTTACTTTTTTCTGTTATCAATTAGCTCAAGTTTTTTATCTTCATTAAATGTAATTTAAAATATATGACTATTGGACAAAAGTCACATTGTTGTTATACGAGTACTATTTATATACCTGATTTAATTACTTAATATACTTAGTAATATTAGTAAAAATGCCTCTAATTTTTTTTTTTTTTTATTATAATAGTAATACTATCGGTTTAAGAGAATCTTTGGCCCAATTCAGGTGATGTCGTTGGGAAATATTTGCAATTAAAAATGTAAAAACACATTTATGAGTATAAAAATTACATGTATATTCGTTGCAGTTGGTACGTATTTTAACTAGTTCACTATATAATCACTTACTGTTGCTAATTGACGAATTCCGCATAGTAAAATAGACTTAACACGCAATTTAAACTTTTTAATTATTCATAAACAAATTTGTAGTGCCAATAAAAATGTAATGCAATTAATCGACGTAGTTGACATAGATCAAAACATGAATGATTGTATTTTACAAAAATTTAAATAGGCTAATATTTGATTTAAAAATAAAACGTACAAGGGTCAAAAGTTGTTTATTTATATTTGAGTTTTCTTGCATTATTGAGGAATTATTAAATTGTTTGTATTTATTTTTTCAAATACAAACATACACATTATTAATTTTAGTTTTAATGTTTAGCCCATTGTGGCAACCGATTTAAATTAATATGAGTTTTATTTTCACTGTATTTATTGTTTATTTCAATAAAATTTCAGGATACATGGTTTATAAACAAAATTTGACGAATTTTATGACGGAAATACACATAAGTGATAAAAACCAGTTATATTTTTGATGGATTTCTCCTTGATATTTACGGGGAGTTAAATTTAAATAATTTTGACATACTGAAATTGTTAGATTTGAGGAATATAATATACAAATTTAACATCAAAATTATGATGAGTTTATATGTCAAATATTGTGGTAAGTTTACAAAAGAAAATTTGTTTTTAATTTTCGTATAAAATTCATATCAATTACATTAAATATGATAGTTAAAAACAAAAAAAAACTATTACTTATCTGAAGTTATAACAATTTTGCTTAGCACTATATTTCATTATAGTTGCAGTAAAATATTTAAAATTAAATAGAGATTTACAAAATATATTTTTAATCACGGATATTTTGATTGTATGTTCATGAAAACCAATCGCTTTGATTATGTACTAAATTATATTATGTTGATTTTCGGCATAGAAAATGATATGTTATACTCATGGACCCATGCACATATCATAAATATAATTTCCTATAATGAACACACATTCATTCATATTCAAAAGTCGGGAGAACGATTGTATTGGATAAAAATTAATTATTAATAAAAGTTTCGATTGACTAAAATAGTCAAATATTTGTCCTATTCAAATAATATTTAAAAGGCAGTCGAATAAATAATACTTTATTATATATATATTCTATAATTATATTTCTGTAAGAAAGAAAATTTCTTAACACTTTAACAATTTTTTCAGTTTCAAGTATTAGACTAAATTATTTTAAGTATCAACTCGAAACTAAAAAGTAGAAAGATCATGGTTTTATCAGTTTTAGTCGATCTATAAGACGATTCCTTAATATATATATATATATATATATATATATATATATATATATATATATATATATATTTAGTAAAATAATTTTATATTCTCCATCAAAAATATAAAATTCAATAAAAGTGTATGGAATAATTATTTAGGTATAAATGGCAAATATTATCAATGTTTATTGTTTACAACTAAACTAATATTTAGCTATTTTTAATTTTTTTGAACTATTCAAATACAAGTATTTTATATTAATTTAAAATAATTGACGAAATTAATTTTTCTTGAATGTATTTAAAATACAATTAAAATTATATATATATATATATATATACTAGAATTCATACACAACACTTTTCGTAGACAGATCTCATTAGTTATTAAAAATTAAATATAAATATATATTTTAATCTTACTTGAGTAGTGTCATTTTTACATTTATTCGAAGAAGCAAAAATATTCAACTTTGTACTTCCTTCAGGTAAACTGCACTGATCAATATCTACTCGCCTTAGATCGATATCGATTCCACTTGTGCCTCTGTAATAGTAAGAAAAATAATATTTTTGATATTATTATTATAACTGTTATTCTGTTATTATTACTTAAAGTTAATAATTAAAATGTTTGTAATATTTAAACAATAATTTATAGAAACTCATAGGAATGTGATTCTTAACATTGAGTTATTTTTTAACAATTATTCATAAAGAAAAATATATTTTTCGCAACAAAAATAATGAGCATTATTATTATGATTGGGAATTTGATGTAAAGGCATCTTTTTTTCTTAAGTTCCAAATCGTAGGTCCGTATGCAGAAAATGTATTACAAGAGATACTAATTAATTGAATGTAGTTTTTATTTTGAGTTTTTTTTGCATTTTATGTCAAATTTAATTTAATATGCATTTTTAGGGCAAATGTTTTTATGGCATTTTTTAAGCTTTTAGAGCATTTTTAGAATTTATCTATTAATTCTTAAATATTCGGGTATTTTATCTCACGTTTCGGCACTTGCTCGATGAAAACTTGCACGTTTAGTTTATAATCTACTAAATTAATATATTTACAAATACGAGCATATCGGCTCATATACATATTTTATGAAAAATAGAACAAAATTAAAACAATCAAAAGAAATTTTTCTATTTGCAAGAGTCACCGAAACCATGGACCCCCATCGAGGAAGGTTCAAGACGTGGTATCTCCCCTACCCCCCCCCTGAGATAATAATATGAAATAGTAATTTTTTAAAATACTATAATAATTATATTATATATATATATATATATCATACTTAAATTGGTTATACTTTACAAATATAATAATTCTCCAGGCTAAAAATGAATTTATTTATTTATTTCTGAGTATAAATTAATAAATATATTATATTAATAAATTTATATTTTAATAATTATGAATTTATATGCAATATATTTCACTAAAATAATTACGTCATGTTCAAGTTAATTTTAATTAATTTTATTTACTATTTATATTTTGTATATAGAATAAAGTTAGTAAATAACTTCTATAATTGCTCAAATATTTGTTTTTTTAAATTGTTACAGAATTCTAAAAAAAATCAAAATCAAAATAAATAATGATGATGTACTCAATACTGTTTATATCCATCATTACAATTTAAATACCTACTTCATTCAATAATCAAGTCCGAAAGTATTGAACGTAATATTTAATACTATAAATATTAGTATATACTAGTATACTTCACAATCCTGACTGTTATAATGAAAAATAATTTTGTTGTAGAAATTCAGAAAACAAATTAAATTGAATTATTTTATCATTTTTCTCTTATATATTTTAATTGCATAAGTAAAAAATTATATATTTCTATAACTAATTTATTATGAAATACCAATAAAAATATAATATAATTATGAAGAGAAAAGACAATTTTAGGAGGTTACTGTATAGATTCGTTACAATAGAAAAGCCCTTTTATACTTCGAAAAAATTATAAAAGTATAAAATATTTTTAATCAATTAAAGTTGTCAAGGTATATTTAACTGAATTTTATAAGACGCTATATATCACAGCAGTTTATTTATTAGGTAATACGCTTCATAATATACTGTGATTTTTTTTATTATTAATAAGGTACATTCTTAAGAATCAAGAAAATAATTTTACCATAATTTACAACATATGTTAAGTGATTTTCAGTTTTGTCTGTAATGTTTTTAAAATTAACATTATAGTTTATAATATGTTGCAATTGGGCTGTATATGTGTTGTTATAATTGATACTATATCAATCAAAATGTATTCACAGTCTACAAGAAATCATTAATAGTCTTCCTGTCAAATTTATTTTCGTTATATTTTACAATTGAGTAATCTATAGCCAGTGTCATAAACTATTTTTCTTTGGAACTAACCGAATAACAATTTAACGATGAAAATAAATAGTGTTTGGTGACATATAAAAAAGTACGAATTGGTTATAGAATAAGTTTAAGATAAGTGCGTGTAAATATACGTCGACCAAAGCATCGTCTGAAAACAAAAGAACAGTAGAAGTGCCGTAATGTTTAACGAACATTAATGAAATTTGCTCACGTGAGCTATGGATTGTCGAAAAGATGAATTTTAAAGATGCCTGACTAGAAAAATTAGTCTTTACTCGCGATTCGTATCAGCGTTGAACCGTGACAAGTTATTCGATGTATTATGCAATTGATAATTTTTGCCATATTTATCTTATGATGATAAAATAATCTACTAAAAGTGTCCAAATGTTTTTTATAGTATCATTATTAATAATATGTTAAAAATACTTGTTAAAAAAAATGTCCGAATAAATATTACATTACAATCATCAGGTTATTGTGTATCGATCTTAAGGCCCATAATTGTCTTGTAGCTGTTATTGATGTTCAACAAACTTGCTCAATTTTTTTTATTTTTATTGAATACATCGTTTTGATTTGAGCACTTTTCGCCGAGCAATTATCAGCAGAGAAGGCATAGATTGTTGGTATCCTACCAGTAGCGTCAACACCACTTATTATTAAGAAATATGATAATAATAATTTTTCCACTTTCATTTTTAACTGTCGTTCAAATATCAAACTCGTCGGTTCATTTCACAATTATATCATATTAATTATCCTGTCAATAACACACGTATTAGCTGAACGATTGCACTGAGGAAACAACACAGCCAAATGTAGCGATATTGTCCTCCTGGCGATTACGAAATTTCAAAAGTTTGCTTCAGAACAAAATTTAATAAATATAAAAAATTCCAATTTTAATGAACAACTGGACGCTAAATATTATTACACCCGTTACTTGAAAGAACCGTTTTCATACACTATTGGCGACCGCATGCAGCGTATCACCAAATGTCACACAGCTGTTTTATACGAATTGATTCGAATGTGTTGTATGGCTGCTACACCACTAGTAATGTGTGTGATGTATTGCAAGATTAATGATAGAGTAATATTGCTTGCACAGAAATCCTCAGTATAGTATAAAATAAATTTGCGTTCAGTTATCAGGGGCGTATACAAGGGGGGATGTGCGAGTTAAATCCCCCCGTAGATCTTTTTAAAATTGCATAAAATAGTATTTTTAATGTAAGGAAATTATAAGAAAACAAAAGAATATTGCAAATATTTATTGTATATTATTATTTTCATAATATATATCTTTTATTATTTATTATTTAAATATGCAGGTACTTAGGTTTAGGAATTTTCCTTCCATAATAATTTGTTTGCAACTGACCCCCGCATACAAAATGTATGTATACGCCACTGACAGCAATTAAAATCGTCTAATAATTGATCGTAAAAATAATAACATGTTTGTAAAACATAAACGAAATACGTAATAAGTATAGTATATGAATGAAGTGAAATAATTAGACATACGAATACTGAGTTAACTAACAAAAATATAATAATTATTATGAATTAAATGATATATCTTATATCCAATGTAATTTATTGGTTATCACGTGTACGTATTCTATTTTAATATTATATTAATCGGTTATCACACTACTTCGCAGATTAGCCTAAATACTATTTCACTCAGAAATTGATTATGATATATTATAATATATTATTATTATATACGTTTGTCGATGTGTATCAATTATCGTATAACTGACGTGTTTTATAAAAATCTGAGTTATTGAACGTATATAATATTTATACATTGAATAGTTTGATAAATTTCTCTACTGATTATTTAATAAGAAATACATAAGAACTAAGAGGAGACATAAATCGAAGTAAAATAATGGGTTTTAGATGATGTACAAAAGACAAAAATCGGTTGAAAGCACTACTTGACTAATTCATTAGGTAGTGACTGAAACGTAATTATATTAAACCGATCTCGCGTTACGTGAAAACGACAAGATTTTAATGATATACCATATTGTCTTCGCATGAGGTGCTTGCCGTCTTTACAATTATTATATGTAGAACATCATTAAAGAGAATCTTAAGAAGTTCGGCTGCTGAAATCGGCAAAAACTAACCGTAGTTACCTAAAGATTACATCCTAGCTTAAAATCAACACACTGTCAATAGCTAAATTAGACCTTTCAACGTGATCATCCGCAAAAGGATTGTTTGTCTGAACAAGAAACTCTTGACCCTTTCGCAATACGTGTAATGGAAATCTCCGAGCCTTCATTATAAAAACAAACATTAGTAAATTTAATATTCTCTCCGTAGAACTTGAATAATATTTTATGAGGGTCGGGAATAAAGGAACCAATAATTATCAACGAAAACCCTAAATTTCAAATAAAATCAGCGGTCACTTACTTAAAAAAGTACTTTCCATCTTTGAAAGCAAAAAATGGTACGGTATATGTGAGCATCCATATGTTACCACCACCACAATCGTAATATGGTTTACTCCATTTACCATCTTCATACGAGACCGCTAGTATATCGTCAGGGAAACTTTTTGTGTGACTCGTTTGATTCCATGTGTACGTGTTAATTGCTGAAAAAAAAATTGTTTATCAATTATTATGGAGAATCCAAGAATGATAATAATTTTAAATAATATTAATTTAATAATTAATTATTAAATCATTTTAAGTACTATTAAAATTAATACTATGCCACGAAAAATATCGATAACCATTACAGTCATACTCCAAAATTACTCGTATTTAAGATTAATTTATCTTTTTTTAAATGTTTCCACATTGCATTAGTGTGAATATGTTTGAGTCTATTCAAGTTATGTTACGGCCATATCCATCCTCAACAAAATAATGTCATAACCCCTTTGTGATAGAATATAATTCGAAGGCACTGACACTAAATTTTTATTTACTAATCATTTGAAGTGTAAAATTAACTGTGTTATGAGATGTATTTAAATGTATTTAAAAAACAAATGGGCCTTAACCACAGATCATGTATGAATAACATTATTAATCAAATAAATACATGGAACCTGCATTACTATTGAATAATATTTTTGGTTGGAAATCACATAGGATTTGTTCGACGTTAACCTAATTTTATTAATACTTATATTTATATAGATCGAAAATAACGTATATTATTTTGTTGTAAGTCATTCAAAAATTTGAGTGATGTTATTGACTCTATCTCTATAATCATACATTTTCCATAAATATTTATAACATTGGATTTTTTGTGTTGTAATTTAATCTATAACTCAAATGTATATTTTGAGTTTTCAATTATAGGTTCATAATAAATGTTTAAAATAATTTAAAACATTTTCTAAATGTTTTTCAACAAGTTGACGCGGACCCATGTGGCAGCCGTTATCGAAACGTCTGTCGCCGACCGTGCCTTTATCTCTCTCATCAACCACCAGACCGCGGCACACCATCTCTCTAATCAATCAATGGACAGGAAACGCGAACGGTTGCGGTGACGTCCGCACGGCAACAATATCGAACCGGTTAGTTCCTGCTGTTCTCGAAACACTGTATATGTGAACACACGACCTCTTTTTCGTTTACCCGACTCTTTTTCCGATCGGTGTCATTTTTTCAGTATGTTAATCTACATTATTGTTGTTATTGTATTCGTAGTAAACGGTTAAAATTGATCTATCATATTTGTCAAGATTAAATGATCACCACTGTGCAATTTTTTAGGGTTGCCAATAAAAGTTCACAAATGAAGATATAATAAATAAATGTAAAAAAAAAAAAAAAAATACTAACGAACCGAAATCTTCGAATTGATAAATTTATTAATATAAAAATTGCTTGAATAATAAACGTTATATGAATAACAAACTTTGATCCTAATGTAAAATCTTAATGGTGTTGTCTTAGTAAATAACAACGAATTTTTTTTTTTTTTTTAAGAACGATTTATTCTTGTCTATGATTTAGAACGGTTTTTGATTATTTACACTCTCCAACGATCTTTTTGATTATTATTTGATAAACAAAACACTACTAATTTTCCTAATTCTTATTACGATGTAATCTATTTTTCTTCGCTATTTTTAATTGTGATCATCAAAAAACTATATATTATATGTAAATAATTAAAAATTATATTATTTATTTTGGTTTTACATAGAATTATTATTAAAACGTGAATTTATATTGTTTATATTTAAATAATAAACTATGAAAATTGAAATATTTTCTTTACAAGAAAGCTGTTATAAACGTTGGTCGTAGTAAATCTGCGTAGGCACATACGGAATAATAACTACTGTTTGAAGATTCGGTCCGGTTCGACTTACGCCCTGGTCCGGTTATTAGCGCGATAACAGAGCACACCAGAGTGGTCTAAATATTTACCGCTAACTCAGTTGACCATAACGATACGGTATTTCGACTTTTCGGTACCGTAATGAATAGTTAAACTTTATACTAGTCAAACATTGTACACGGTCGGACGGCAAACGGTTGAGGGGGTGGTTAGGGACACAGTCGACACGAAATCCGCGGAAAACGATCTCGTCGGGGGGGGGGGGGGGCCGGCGGGGGGAGAGCCGCGGACGAGGGGCGGGCCCGGGGGGGGGGGGGGGGGGGGGGGGGGGGGGGGGCTACGACCCGTGAACTTAAAGCATGGCACAAAGCCGTAGTGAGCCATTTTTTATCCAAAGACGAAACCGAAGCCGTGCACCCCCTAGGTTCTAGGGTTGTCGCATTCGCAGCTTTTAATATGTACAGTACGATTCGAAACAATCTGAAATATTGTAATTAGGTTTCTAGCAAAACAAGAAATAACATTTTTAGTCGGAAGTATATATTTATTATTTATCATCTTCTTATGTTATGATAAACAAATAAATTTGATATTTGCAAATTATTAGATGTTTCAAAACAATAGTTAAAATAATAATAAAAAAATTTACAACAATTATTATTTATAATTTAATTGTTTTCGCTTTTGTGACAGCAAATATAATGTAGATATTAAGCAGATAGCGACCGATCGTTAAATAAACGGAAAATAGTCATAAAGATAACATAATATATATACTATTAATAATAAAATATAAAATTATAGTAATAATAATAATAGTAATAAATACTAAAAATAATTCAATAATTCTAAAGTAATAAACGAGTAATCAACGAAGAAATACATTTTATATCGAAAATATAATACTACATTAACGGATCGGTGATTAGTAATGCAAAATATTTAAATATTATACTGTTAACTGAATAGTACTAAACGATAATTAATACTTTTTCTCAAATTAATCGTTTAATGTTTTTGCGCCCCCCAGCTTCTGGCGCCTATGACAAGTGCTTCGCTCGCCTCATCCTAAATACAGCTCTGGTACGACACCTGTCAACAGAATCTGTACGCCTTTGTAAGTCGCATCGCGAAAAATTGCGGGCACGTCTTCGTGGCGAATTCGATGGGACCGAAATGCAGGTAAAAACGTACTTGTTTCGTTTCGCTGTGCACTCGAGTCGGATCGCGGACTCCGATTGTTTCTCACCGGCCGTCCGGCCCAGAGGTGGAACTAGGGCCGTGTTAAGAGGGGGTTCAAAGGGGGCAATTTCCCCCGTACGCCGTATTTTTTTAAATGTAAGTATTAATAATTAATACACAATAATATTTATTGAGTTTTAACAGTATTTAACAAAGTTAAAAATATCAAATTAGTTGTTAATAATAACAAAAATTTCGCCCGGGGATGAATCCCCGTTTTCTATCCCCTAGTTTTGCCCCGGATCCGGCCGAACCCTTCCGATACCATTTCGCGTTTCAAAACAGTTTTGCACCATTAGTAATAAGTTCATTAGGCTGTCAATCGGTTCGTCGTTCGAAACTTGTCGTAAATCGTCAGTAAAAATGTCGCTTTAACAACACTTTACGGTGCGCGTCCGTGTCAACCAGATCTTGGAGTAGGGGCCCCTTCACACGTAGCCACTCGGCAGTGCTTCTTAGCAGCACGTCAGTGGAGTTTAAATTGCATACCTATATGACTACCTATTATTATAAATTGAACGATAGGACATAAATGTTCAGCAACATGTAATACGTTTTGATAGCATTTATGTCATCACAAGTTATCCGATGAACATTTGTGGTTAAAATTTCTCTGCTTATAATTGTCTATAAAATACGATATTTTTTGTTCCTTAGTTTCATTTATATATACATATATACTTTTGATGAAATATTGATAGCCAATGTAATATTTGCAGCGAAAATCAAAGTTGGACGTAAATAACAAGTCATGGAAAATAAAGCTTTGTTTAACTCACTGTAGAAAAAAAATCACATTATGCCTCTTAATAAAACGCCCGTAGTGTTATGTACTCAAGTAAACTCACAACTTTAATTTAATTTTACGATCAAGGGCAGTGGGATATATTATTGAATGAAAAGAAGATTTTGTTCTATTTGCTTGTTATATAATGGTTACTAGAGGGCAACGAGGTATATAATTGAATGGAAAGTAAAAATATATTGTTTTATTTTCTTATATTAAAAAAAAAAAATTAAGTAAAACTAGATCACTACAATAGTAACAAGTTCTTCAATCTATAAATAAGAAATTTTTTCAAAAAAAAAAGATGAATAATATGTAATAAATATATGATAAATATAAATATGTAAATAAATATGTAATAAATATGTAATAATTTTATGTAATAAAAATTTAATTTTGATTAAAATATAAATAGTTTAAATGTATAAGTTAAAAATAATTTATTATAATATAAAATATACCTATTTTTCTAAACAAAAAATGCCATATAAATATTTTTAAACGGCATCATAATTATTCTTAAATTGTATTAAATACAATAATTACACAGATGTATTTCGTTTATATATATTTTACGATAGAATTTTTAAAACTGAGAAAATAACACATTCTTATAACCTATTCCAAGGATAAAACAAAAAATAGCTTATATCTTGGGTTACTTTTTATTCCGAATTGCCTACGCTTTTAACATTTAAATACATACAATTGTGAATCTTTTTTAAGTATTTATGTTTGACTGTCATTATTTCTATTATTAATATTGTATACATATTTTAATTACGACTAAAAATCGACTGATGATTAAGGAGTAAATTTAAAAATACTTTAAAGTACTTGTTCGCGCAACATTGTTCTAGAATTTTCGACACAATTCGATAGCCGACTCCTCTCCCTTTATTTTATCGTTATTCTTGTCATCAACATTAATCAACATAACAGAAACGACGGCGTCGCGAGAGCCGGTTTTCTTTTAAGCGCAGTTATAGTCCGTTTGGTCGTCGAAACAGGTGTGCGTCGAGCGCGAGTGTCATTTCGGTCGTGTGGATTTTTATCGTACGAGTGTGCTTCGACAAGAACTTTGTTCAACGGTAGATGTCCAGATACGTGTGTTGGAGCTAGCCGATTTATCCACATTGAAGACATCTATCGGACCTGAATTCGTCGCACGTGCATTGGGCACGATCGCATGGGCGCAACTAAACGAATTTCAGGCCAATCCAGATACAGAAGCGAGCACATAATGACGCTCGGTGTCGGCCATTATTATATTATTATACTGTGCGCCACCTTTATTATTATTAATCTTGTTTCTATTGTACTCGTAATTTGTATTATTTATCATGTGAGCCTCACAATTTGTATATTAACGTAATTATAATATCATGATTGTATATCAGTATTTTATGTATTTAATATTGTTAATTCCCTACATACTTATACTTAATTCTTATAATATTATTATCTTTATTTGATTGTTTGGCATAAAATATTTTGTTAAGTGTGCTGGTAATGAAATATTTTTACTAAGTTTGTAGTCACTATATTAGTATTCACATTTTGCGAGTCATTGCAGCAGACGACGCCTTTTGTACGTGCCATTACGGCGAAACAGTACTTTAAGAATCAAATCTATTGAATTTCCAAGCCTTTGAATTTTATACAGTTCAGCCCAAATTTTATGTAAAGTATAATATTATATTACAAAAGAAAAAAAATCTAAATGTACCTAAATTCACTGAATTTTACATTATATAACAAGTTTAACACATACATTTACACTTTAATTACACTTTCTATTCTTAATACGTCCTAAGATCGTAATTTGCTCAAAAATATTTATTGCGTATGTTATTAATAATATTATAATCAAAACCGTAAGCTATTCAAATATTTAATTATTTAATATAGTTTATATAAATAGATAATAGAGCATACTGAATTTTATTTTACCGTGTATTAGGTGTATATATAAATACATGTAAAAATGATAAAAATTTTTATATTATAATTCTAAATTAAAATTTACTGTACTTTTTAAATAGCTATTTTTTATAAAAATTCAATGTATTAAAATATTATAAGCAACTACAATAACCAACTGAAGCCATTTCACTACTATTGGGGGGGGGGGAAATAGTCAAATAGTCACGTTACAGGAGTTCGCTTTAATTTTATTATAATAGTAGTGATTAATATATTGTATTGATACATTGATATTATGAATAATAAAGGACTGATTATAAATAAAAATATAATATAATATTAATTGCAATTTTACTATCAAAACGTTTCGAGCTCTAAATACGGTAACGGTTTTGGAATCAGTGGTGAATAAGTGGTGATAAGAGGCCGTATACGAGTATAAAAGTATTATATTGCAAACCCCACATAAACATGTAGGCATATTCATTGTATCTTATAGTTACTATCACATTTCCTCGTCTATCCCAAAAAATAATACCACTACCTGCTCTGTCAACAGTAAGATGGCTCGAATTATTATTCGAACAAAAAGCACTTCATTGGCCGTGATTAGAATATATTTGATAATAAATCTGATAAAAATAAATAAATAGGCCTATGAATTTTAAAAAATAAATATGAATATAGTAAATCACATGCATAACTATTTTATTTTTATTTAGTTAATTATAGCTGCACATAGGAGCACGTCAATCATTAACACGATTAAGTTAGCGGTGCCGTTACACACCCTGCCCCAACACAAATTACAAGACTCTGAAGTCTTATTTTCTCTACAAACAGAATCCAGCTACCATTTTTGGGATGAAGATCAAATTTATGATATCCCTAAACCAAACTATTATTCTCTAGACCTTAAGTGTACAGTTTTCTTATGCTTCAAATCGTTTTTGTGTTACAGTCGAAATTAGCAAAACATTCAGATAGAAAATTAAATCTGTATTAAATTAAATTATTTTTCATATTTATTTTTACAATACTAGTTGCTACCATGTAAATTATAGACAGTTATTTATTTTTATTTTTATACTTAATTTTTGAAAAATTGATTAAAAGAAATGACTGCTATAATAATTGATCACGTTGGTATAAAGCAAACAAATTTTTATTTTTATTCTATACCCCGCTTCAATGTATTTTGCTTACCACCATACGTTTAGATTTTTTATTAAAAATTATAATTTTTGTCAAACTATACACAAAATTCTTATTCTACTATCTTTATAATTTATACTATCTTCAACTGTTGCAGTCACTCATTTGTTACTTAACTTTAATCTCTCTATTGGTTTTAGATAAATAACTAGAGCCCCATGTTATATGGCCATATGAGGTGCATAAGGATCTACAACTTTTCTTATATCCTATTTGTTATCAACCATCATTCTCAACAATCCACCAAGAAGACTAAAGAAAATGGCCTAGAGAACCTAAACAAGAAAAAATCGGTTTCCCTTCCACTCTTTAAATTTAGTAGGAAGTACTGTTACTGTTTCTAACAATGTTTTTAACCAAGCCGTCTAATTATTAAATTATTTATAACATATTTGCTTTTCGTATGGATTTTTAATTAAGTTTTTATAAATAATAATAATGAAAAAAAAAAAAAACTGTAATTTTTTGGCTGTATATTGTACTTCATAATAAAACTCATATTTTTCTTAAGTAAATTTAGTAAATAAGGTAAATAGATTCATCTACAGTTTTAGGATATATTATTGAAATTATGACTTTCTTGGTTGAGCGTTGCTTAGATTTCTATTGCTGATTTTAAAACGTTTATTTTAATTTAAAAATATTTAAAAATAATTATAAATTATAAAAATTGTATTAAAATTAATAGTATTGTACGCAATAGGGACTACTAGGTATAATTTAATATAATTTTTCATTTTTATTTTCAATAATTCTAAAGCCCGTGACCCATCGACGTATTAATAGACCAAAATGTATGTGTAATAATTTTATCGATCAGAAATAAAGATGAGGATTCTATTTTCCATTCTTTGTTAAAATCTATCCAGCAAGCTTGTTATGTTTTGATTGTTCCATTTATTGAAATAGAAAATAAATATTCAAAATTCAACAAGATATGAAGAACAAAAAAATAAGTAAAATACTTCTTGAATGAAAACCCTTATAAAATAAAAAAAAAAAAAAACGACAAATATTCAACTAAAATGAAATCGATTTGAAATAAGAAAATATTCATTTATCGAAAATTGACCTTCTATTGTTATTATTATTATTATTTTTTTTTTAACAAATATAAAATATTAGTTTGTAGCCACAACTCTTGGCTCAGTTAATTTAATATGGTCAATTTGCAATATCTAATAAAACATTGACAAAAACTAATTAGTAAAATCTAAAGAAAACTTAATTAAATTTATTTTAGCCATCAAGTTTTTAAAGAGTTAGTTTAAAAAATATAAATATATCAGTATCATATTATTCATGTTTATCTAAGCAAATAATATATTCTTTTAATTTGTATTTCATATTGAGTTTGAGTAATATGCTACTAGTAAGTTTTTTTTTTAACAATATAAATTAATGAATATGTTAACAGTTCCCTTTGTTTATATTATTAATACAATAAATTGTATTAAAATAAAAATAGCATTTACGAAAAATAAAATAAATTATGTAGCAGAACACGTATTTATTTTTATTTCGAAATAAATATTGCAGTTAAAGTTAGGGGTAAATCTAACATGTATATAAGGAGGGGGGTCAAATATGAATATAATTAATATTATTATATTATAATATATTATAATATTATCTATTATCATTAAATATGCTCCCTATCCAAAGATATGCATAATATTTGATAATAAATAATTATATTTATTATGTATATCTGTATGACAGTATAATGGTAAATATAGTAAAAATATTAAATCAATCTGTGATATAAAAATCCCAGGGAATGGGGACGATCGTCAAATGACCTTCTTCCCATAAATTGGCCCTTGGCGAAAGTATAGGTTATCAAATAGCACTAAAATAACTTACATACCAGTATGTATGTATGTAAATAGTGTATTTAGTACAGGACATCAGTTATCATTGTCACCAATAGTTTTTCTTTACCTTATTTTTTTACAAAGTTTTTTCAAACAGTAATTTGATTGATATGTTTATAGACATTTTCAAATTGTTTATAATCATCAGTACAATACACGTATATCAAACAGAAATAATTTCAATGAATTGTAATGTATATAATGTCTGTGATACGTAATTTATAACACACAACTTAAAGAGTCATTATATAATAGAAAAATAAATAAAATATCTAAGTAATATTTGCCAATTAATCAAGATCGTTATGGAATAAGAGATAAAACAAACAATTAGTGCGGGGTCGAGTTATCTCAAACTTTTCGAGAATTCGGAAACTCAAACTCGAAAACATAACTAATTCAATGGTTTCATTGTTTCCAAAATTATATTTAATTTCTTTGTTTGAAATACCAATAAGATATAATTTTAATGCTTGAATTCTCATGACTAGGAAATTTTCTCCAAAGAAATTTAAATTTTTTTCTTTCAGAAAATCAATAAGTAAAATTAATAATAATGTATTAATATAAAATATTTATGACGTAATTCGTTCAACAAAAATGCTATGATGACTTTATTTCATGTGGAATGTACAAAACAAACTTTTAATTAAAATACTTTCAAGTCTGATAATGTACAAATAAGGAATAAACGAGTTTTAATCATCATATCTATGTTTGTTTTACTTATTAGATTAAATTCCACGCAGGAACTCAAAAATATTCCATAAACCAGGCATAGAACTTACGAAGATATACTAAAACAATATTAAATTTACGAAGTAATGTAACTAGGGAACTGAAACCACGTTTCTGTTTACCATTATATTTATACTGATAACAAGATCGGAATGCACACTAGAATAATTTTCAGTATACATTTAAGTAAATTTCACTTATGACTTTCTCGTATACCATTTATATTCTCTGAAAGTAGTTAGAATAATAATAAATAAAAATGTAATAATAGGTATATCATTTTATTATATTTTTATTACTTTACATTTTTCAACCAATTAAAGTGAATTTATACAAACAGTATATTGAATGCATTAGATAGGTAACAAAATTGTATAATTTATTATAATTACAAATATATTTATTTTTTTTTTTTTATTAAAATTAAATGCTAAGATTTAATATTTTTAAATATATTTTTATGAATGTTTATTTTCCATATATTTATTGATGCGATAGTAGTATAATTTAAAACTTTAATATGCAACCACCTTACTTCAATAACCTTAATGTTGGTAAGTTATTCACGTAACTTAAAAGTGATGCGTTGATACGTCATCTACTGATTACAGCTTGATTAGTAATTTAAGTTTATTATGAAACTTAGTGGTGATCGATTCACATTTTTCTTACAATCACATTCTCATTGAATTATTTATATTTTATTTATATGATTTCAATATACGAGTGCATGTAAGTATAAATTAAATATTATAAATATTTATTGTTTTTTAAACACAACAGTCTTTTTAAAATAGTATCATGAAATTTATCTAATACCATTTGACAGCAATAATATAAAATATGTAATTTTCATGAAAATGTTTTTTCCATTTTGTATGTTAAAAACAGAGATTTAGTATTTCTTCTGTTTATTTACGAAGTAGGCCATAATAAAATATAAATAATAATAAACTAGGACTAACTGTTTTCACATATAATATGGCTACAATAAATTGTATTATTTCTTATTATATTATTCTATTATATTTGTACAGAGATATTATATTTTAACGGTTATTTACGGAGCAATAATAAAATATAAATTTCAATATATTTCTACCAAATATTTTTTTTTTAATATTTTACTATAAGATAATTTATTCATTTTTTTTTTTTTTTTTTTTTTATAAATTTGAGGTACATATTTTATTTTTTATTTATTTATTATTGATATAGGTATGGTATTAAATATAAGGTTATTAACAGTTGATTTCCATATTTAAATAAAGTGATTTAATTTTATTTTCACGAGGAAGCTGATAAGTTTTTGTCGTATAGTTTCTGAGTTTTACCATTCCGTGAGATGACTATAGATAATTTAATTTTTTTAAATATTGGTCAAATAATAGAAAACACAATTCGAATTTATTTTCAGTTGCTGCTTCTTTTGCTTTTTTTATCGGCTATTTAATTTCCTTTCATGTCGGCGAGTCTGGGAATCCACCTGCGAGGTATATTATTATTATTTTACCTAGTTTGTTTATTATATTTGTAATAATAGGTTGCAATGTATTTGTATTGTATATACTAATCAATTTACTCAGTGAATTGGACAGTATTAAATATTTCTTGTTGTCGGACGAATGTATACTCTTAATGGCTTTGAGTATTGCTACGGCTTTTGCCGTATGTACACTATAGTATACAGGTATTATTTGTTTTTAATTATATTTGCTTATCTTTCGTGAATATTGCTAGTCCAGTATTTTACTCGAATTTTGAAGCATCAGTATATAATATATATATAATATATACATATTATGTGTTCGTGATCTCGAATAATTGTGATATTTCATGGAAAATAATTTTGTACATGCATTTATCTATTGAATTTTTATGGTACTTGGTTAGGTTTAGGTTTACTAAATAGAAAAGCTATTTCGAAATCGGTAATATAAATTATTTTGTGAGTTTGAAATTCATTGTTTCTTATAAAACCTTACTGTTTTATATACAGTGAGGCATAATGTGCTAAACTCGCATAATTTTCCTGAATGATTTTTATGATTTTTGTGTGGACTGGATTTTCTTGATTTTTTTCTATTTTTATTATATATTTAGTTTCATGATGTGTTCTGCAAGGAGAGATTCGCTTAAGAATTATCTTATAATGACCAATAGTGTAATATTTTAATGACTTAAGTTACGATACAAACCTCTTGAACAATCCTAGATAATAGGCAATGTGATGTATCAGTACTAAACATTAGTTACACTAGATTAAACATTATGTGGTAACTACACGGGGTCCTTTGATTTCAGAATTGATGTGTTGTCCAATGATGCGCAAATAAAATAGTAGGTTAACATTTGCTTTACTCGCACATTATATACTCTACGTGAAAACCAAAAACCTAGAAATCTTCGATTCGGTGAAGTATTAAACGTAAAAATAACCACAAACTATCATTATTATCATATTAAAAATAATTATTCTATACACACAGTACCAATTAAATTTATTGTGTCTATAATGAACTTCTTTAACAGTAAAGAAAAAATATATAATAAAATAACGAGTCCATTTTTTTGAACATAATTTACTTATTATAAAAAATTTTAATTCGTCAACAAATTAAAATTAACATTAAAAAATGATTCTAAATAATTTATATATTTATTACTGATGTAAAAAAATATATTTAAGAGGTAAGCAAAAATATTTAATAACCATATGAGTTTTAAATTAAAAATCTTGATCAACTTAAAATAATTGAAAAAAAATATCAGTATGTCAACATTTTTTCATCGCATAATGCACACCTGTTTATTATTTCATATTACATATTTACTAAACAATATATCTACAGAAGACTTAATTAGTCACATAAATCATTCGAACTTTTGAAAATTACAACAAAATCTCGGCTTTTCTGCCTTTATCAATATTAACTATTATAAATAATTTGTTTTGCGCTATAATATGCAGGAATGTATAAACGATAGTTAGAACATGATTGTAAGAAATTACATTTTTCAAAAAAAAAAAATTTTTAATGCAAACCGCATAAAATGTGAACAACTTTCAAATGTTTGTGTTAGGTACGTTTATTTCAAATTTAAAAATATTTCCCAATGTGTCGCTGTTAATTATTCTACAAATAATCCATAAACAACTGAAACGTATCTTGTTAAATGGCATTTCTATTCGAAAAGTTAAATAAAAGTAATGGTTTTGATATTACTCCACAGAAGTGTAAACAAGTACTAATGATATAAATACGAAATTACCAGATGTTTTGATCATAACTGTTCGACGAATAACGTTAAAGTTATAAATGCAATGTTTATTGAATATCTGATTTCATCAGCTTTGAAAAATAATCTTTACCCCAGGCAAAACGCACATTAGGGTTCACGCACGCATTACATTGATTACGGTTAAATTACATAAACATATAATCGCCACTCGAATCATCCTTGTGTGCGTCAAAGAATGCACTACTGCGTATTATTCGATTCCATATCTGCCATGTATAAGCCAATAGTTGTGAAACTCGTGCAATGCACCCGGTAACGAATAGGTAGTATAGAAGTCAATAGCGTATCAACACGGTATAGATATAATAATAAAATGTACAACAAACACGCTCCTGTGCAGTGGCCGACACACGAGATAAAACTAAAGTATACATTTAAACATTCACAGGCTATATACTACATAATTTACCGCTGGTCGATTCCGTACAAAATAATGATAATGATAAGTTTGTTATCAAATTATAATCATACAACAGACCAAAGGTCAACTAGCTGCCGCCTGTGATTTATGTTTGCATTATTTTGAAACTGTTGTTTAAAATTTGAACGCCTAATTAATGTACATAACAAAGCGATTTTCTAACTATGACAAAGAATCACTACATGATTTGAAATTACAAGAAAAAAATATATAAACATTTAAACATATACACACATGCAGAGGGCAATTATCGGAGGATCCCGTGTCATGAAGCCGGAGGGGGGCATATCACCAGAAGAAAAAAGGTTCAGAGTCATAAATTACTTGATTAGAAGGTGCGAAGAAAAAGAACACTAATTATGTCATGTGGTTGTAAATAACTCTTCGTTTGTATTTATAATAACAGAATAATCTATACCTTATATGTAATATTTTTAATATAAAATCATTTATTTTTTAGAAAAATGTCATCAAATATCACCTCCCCCTACAAGTTATATAGTTTTGTTTATAATATCAGGTTTATTCCATGCTTGAGTAGTCGTTTATTCTGTTAACAATATGGACGAGGACCCAATAATTATAATTTAAAATATTTATAACGCGTCTTTTTACTTTACGTATGTTTTATGATTGAAATTTTTTTTTTTTTTTGTTTTCGTTCAACCTGTGGTGACTAATAAATGACTGAAATAATTGTGGGTCTATTTAATAGATTATTTAGTGTTTTGGCACCCATAAAGACATGCATTTGTCACTGTGATCTGGACGATTATCCATCCGAAAGCGAGTGACGCAAGGATGCTGCTTAATTTATACATATATTCTAATGAAAAAAAATATTATGATATTAAAAAAATTAACAATCTATGCTACATGCATAATAAACTAATGAGATAATATTTAAAAACGTTTACATGAAAAAGACAATGGCAGTAGAGGGAAGCCATCCAGTGATAGAAACCTTTGTGACGAAGTTTATACATTTAAATACGTATGTTTAGTATTGTAGTTTTTTTTTTTTTTTTTAGAGAAGATCTCGACACCATTTACGGTTTAGTCGACAGATCGGGTTGTCAGGAAGATTGACGGTAGAAAGACGGGAAATTAGAGAACTAGAATGGGAATGGAGTTTTCTGTGAAAGTTTGAATAACGTTTTTTTGTTAATTGGTCTATTGTTTCTATTTTGAGAACGTTATGCAGGGAAATGTTTGACATATACCATGGTGCTGAGGTAATAACACGAAGTGAGATGAATTAAAATATCTGAATAGTGCGAGTTTGAGAAGGCTTAGCGCCTCCCCAAATTTGAACTCCATGTCCCCAAATAGGTCTCAGAAGGGATTTATATACAATTATTTTTGTTTTGATGGACATTTTTGATTTTAATAAGGGTCGAAGCAGGTGGAGACGACTGTTAAGTATTTTACGCTTGGATTTGAGGTGTGGGCCCCAAGTTAGTCTTTTGTCAAGCACTATACCCAAGTATTTAACTTGGTTTGACGTTAGAATAGGAGAGCCCTGAAAATATAGGGGGGAATATTTTTTTTGCGCAACGTAAATAGTACAGTGATCGATTTTTCTGTATTTATTTTTATTTTTCATTTTGATGCCCAAAGTAAAATTTCGTTTAAGTGATTTTTAAGTGAATTGGCCGCTGTGTTGGGATCATCGTCGGACGCTAGTACCGCCGTATCATCTGCATATGTGGCTAGCATAACTGGTATTATTTGAATAAGGGATGTCAGAAGGGAAAATATTAAATAAGTCTGGAGAGATATCGCTTCCCTGTGGGAGACCAGCAGTTATAGGATAGTATGAAGAAAGTGAGTCACCATGTTAGATATATAATCACTATAAGATCACTTAACCTATGTAATTGTTGAATAGTCGAGTGTTTCGATCTGAATCCAAATTGTGTGTTTGGTATTATTGAGTTTGAACTTAAAATTGGTCTAATTCTTAGAAGAAGGGTTTTGTTGAAAAGTTTGGCGATTGAAGGAAGAAGACTGATGGGTTTGTATGAAGATGTTATGTGTTTGGGATTATTTGGTTTGTGGACTAAAATTATAATAAAAAAAATTCCAAATAAAGGGATAGTAACTTAGTCTTAGCATGGAATTAAAATACAGGTTATTAGTAGTATAGTTTTATTTGGTAGGTGCTTCAACATTTTATTTGAAATCAGATCGTAGCCAGGTAATTTACTTTCTTTTAATTTTAATATAATATTTTTTATTTCATTAGGGGTTGTACGTTTCGCTGGTAGTGGAACAGGAAAAGGGCTATCTAGATAGTTTTCTATAATTTTAGTGTGCTCAGAAGTTGTAATAATATCATCGTGAAGTGAAAATATTTTAACCAAGTGTTCTGCAAAAAGGTCTGCTTTCACTAGATCAAATACAGCTAAATTACCATTTGGTTTGATCAAAGGTGGAATTTGGTCTTTAATTCCTATTAAATTTTTTGTAGTTTCCCATAAGGATCCATCTTTTGTATTTAATTTTTGATATTTTGAAAGGAAGAACTCGGATTTGTTTTTTAATCGTTTTTTATCGACAAGTGATTATACGCATTTTTATCAGATAGATATATATTTAATTGCCAATGAGTGCGAGCTCTACGTTTTAAAGTGATAAGATCTTTTATATTATTAGGGAGGGTTTTTTTATTTGGCATCCTGTGATCAGGTTTGGTTGGTTTTGAAGAGTGAAAGATTGCTGATTGTATAGTAGTTACTAGATTCTGGACCACGTTCTCAATGTCATTGTTTGATTTTAATTTAATTTTTAGATTCGTGGAAGTTTCCATGAATTTTGAGAAGTATTCCCAATTTATAGGACTTTGTGATAACGAGGAACGAAGGGAGCTATAGGTTGGTATGCCTTCAATTTTTAAAATAACTAGTGTATGGTCGGTAGCTAGGTCATTTAAGTTTGAAATGGTATAATTTAAATTTGAAGAATACGAAATAAATAAGTCAAGTATATCAGGGTATCTGTTTTGATGAATAGGCTAGTATGTTGGACCATTCGGAGATATTAGTGTATATTTTCTGTTAAATAATATATTTTTGAATAAATAGCCATTATAATTTTCAGATACACAGCCCTACTCTTGGTGTTTCGCATTAAAATCACTACCTATCAAAAAAGAATTATTTAAAGAATCAAAAAATTGCTCAATTTGTAGCTTAGTGATTGAAGGGTTGGGAGGGCAATATATTGATGATATTGTTAGAGGCTTATTGTTGAGTTTGATTTGGAGATTTTTTACTTGTAAAACTGGTACTTAGAGATTAGGGAGTGGTTGGTGGTGTATATTGGATGATATAATTATAGCTGAACCGGCGTGAACGGTCCCGTTAGGATAGTCAGCTCTTAGTATTTATATCCAGGAAAAAAGTATTTAGAATTCGATGTATAATGAGTTTCTGATATTAGGGCTATATCTATTTTATTTTCGATTAGTGAATTAAGAAGTTCGGGTTCATGTTGTTTTATACCATATGAATTACATAAAAGGATTTTGAGAGAATTTAAATTTGTATAATTAGTCATTCTTTAATAAGATTTTATTTAACAGTAGTCAATAATACTATTGGAAGGTTGATTATTTGTTTAAATTCTGTTAAGAATGATGAAAGGTGATTTAATATATTATTATCAGGAAAAGTATTTTGATATGATTGGTGTTGAGAAGGAGATGTTTTTTTGGAATATGTCTCAGCTGTATGATTTTGTGGGGGATTTAGGAATATTTTGTTATTTTTTAAATTAGAAGCGGTCATAGAAGTTTCCTGACTAGGGGCCTCTCCCTGATTAACATAAGATGTTGTTTTAACAATGTTTTTTGAATAAATGTTGTTTTTACTATTGTTGAGATTCATTTTTTGAAGGTCTTTGTAGACTGTGCAGCCTCTGTAATTTGCAGGGTGAGCTTTTCCGCATAGGGCGTAAGTAGGTGGAAGATCAGTGGACTTCGTACATTGGTTTGTTAGATGATTACCGGCGCAACGGACACATCTAGCAGGGTGGGCGCAAAAAATTTTGGAATGGCCATATTCCTGGCAATTCATACATTGAATGATGTTTCGGTGCTTAAACAGTTCTTCTATTTTGATTTTAGTATGTAGTAATGATTTTAGTTGAAAAATTTCATGATTGATTTCGGCTGATTCGAGATCTATGAAAAATATTGGCAGGTTTTGTTTTGTGATTTTATGTAATACGTTAGATACTTGTCGTATAGTAAAGCCGATTTTTTCGATGGCAATTCCTATTTCATTTGTATTGGTAGATGGATGAAGATTTCGAATTTCCACACGGAATGATTTGTTTTCATGAAGTTGGTATGTGTGATATTCAATTTGCCTTTCTTTAAAGTGACTAACTAATAAATTACTGCTCTATATGAGTCGGACTTATTTGTTTGAATTTTTAAATTTTTTACAGAAGACTCAAAGAAAAAATGTTGGGATCCAATTAAATTTATCAGATCTGTTCTTAATTCAATGAAATTGAAATTCCGCGGGCAAAAATTCGCGGTGGTGATGGAAATTGTGTTATTTGTTATATCGATATCATTGACTGTGGTGTCGTTGACATCATTAGTGGCGAGAGGAGCGTATTTATTAGGAAAGGTAAAGGCAGTTTTTTCTTTTTATTTCCGCTTGGACTTGTTGAAGATAAATTACGTTTTGATTTGTTTGTTTTGGTTTGAAATGCGGAATCGTCAGATTGATTATTGAAAACATCGCTTGAGTCGCTTTGATTACGAGATAAATAAGTAGTGCTATTGCGGATATCATTTGGTAATGATTTAGATTTGTTTATTTTATTTACGATAGTAGATGTATTTTTGTTATTATATCGGTTCATTACGCACTTGTTATCTTATCGACAGCTGCCGATTTGCCCGCGCAGTCGATAGATAAAACGTTGTTGTATAATTATCGTTATATATCTAATTAAAATTACTCAAATATTCGAAATAGTCGGCTAGAGAATTGTTGAAACTCCAGCGTGTTATGAAACTATATTCCGGTTTTATTTCGTTCATTTAACAGTATAACTCACTATTTAAAACCGTAACATTTGCGGTTTTACGACAGAAAATAATATACACTGAAATGACGCACGTGTGTCTTGGATCGAGTTCCAACGACGACTGAAACGATAAATTCTACATACGAAATATGCAAAATGATTATCAATACTGTTTCATCTTTCTAAAGATTAATTCCTGAAACGTCGAACGAGGAAACATTGCAAAACCATGAACTAATTATTTCGTACCACTGCTAAACACTCCAGCTTTTATTATGTTTAATAAATAATAACACGTATTTGCTGAAAAAAAAAGAAAAGTTTTTTTATTCAATATTTTATACAATCATTGTATAACTCATCATCGTATTTCTTCTAGTCCTCCACCTCCTTCTTTATCAACTTTTCCTACTCACCATCCATCATGTGTTTGAAACGGAAAGATACTGTATTAACGGAAGTAATTAAAACATAGCGGGTCATCGTTTTCATCAAATGACTGCAGCTACAAAATATAAAATTATATATCATTGATATATTTACATAGACGTGAGGATATTATTTACCTCTGATAGTGGGTAAGTAACGGAGTTATCATCAATAATTTTGTTGTTGTTATCATTGCTAGCAATCGTGTAGCCAACAACGTCATCCATAGGAGACTTTTTTGTAATCTAACGTTGCGCCAATTGATTGACGGCGAATAGTTTAATCTGTTCGAGAAAACTGCGATCGTGCAACGTGCACGATATATGCATGGCGATCAAGTCGTTATGAATATTTCGAATAATAGTAGCGGTCCGCCACATTAGCACTTACAACGGATTGAATTATAACGAAAAAGACTAAAAAATATCAGTGTCAACAAGAGTGCGGTGATGAGATAGGTTGGTGACGTTGGCATTACTGTAGGAAGTTAAGATGGCCGCACGTAGATATAGGGTTCGATACGCGCAAGCGCGCACGCGAGTCGTGATTGTGCACATAAGTGGTCGAGGAGCGTCTAAACACAGGAATGTACCTTAAGCATTCTGCGCATGCGTATAATTAATCACCACTATCATAATGTTAGGCTGCTACATAGAGTTACTCTATGGGCTGTTATCAATATATGAATCAAATTATTCAAAATTTAACTACATACTTCCTATGTAAATAACATACAGTAGAGCCTCGATTATCCGAATCTTCTTTATACGAACCCTCTATTATCTGAACATGAAAACTCGTATCCGGCTGGTCGGCCAGCTGGTTTATCGAATTTAACAAATTATCATCAATCATTAGTATATGACCAAAATGCAACGGGCTTATCTAAACGACGTCCTCGTGTTTAACTTGTCAGTTTAGTTTGGCTCTCTACCGCACACACAATGTTATACATACGTACAAATATATTACGACTGTCAAGTACTTATGTAAAATACCTTATAAACGTAAACGTCATGTTCTTACGATGGAACAAAAAATAGAAATTCTTGCTAAACTGGACAAAGGTGAGACTAGCGTATCTTTAGCCCGTCTTTATAATAAGGTAAAGCAACAGTTACAGATATTAAAAACAACCGTCATGCAATCATGGATTTTGCGTCAAAAATGGATAGTGATGATGGAATAAAAAGAAGGAAAGTTATGAAAGTCGCAAAATATCATGATCTTGACAAAGCAATGGAAATGTGGTTTATACAAAAACGAAACTTAAATGAACCAATTTCTGGACCACTCATATGTGAGAAAGCTCTTGAGATGAAAACAAAACTTAAGGGCCCTAAAGTTTTTATGGTCAGCAGTGGCTGGCTTCATAAATTCAAATCTCGACATGGAATACGTGAGTCACAAATTCAAGGTGAATTATTATCAGCCGATTCTAGTAGTGCTGAAAATTTTAAGCAAACATTTCAATTATTTGTGGAAAAAGAAGGATATTCTCAAGATTCCGTTCACAATGCCGATGAAAGTGGCTTATTCTGGAAATTTTATTTTATATTTCTAATATCCGAACTTTTGCATATCCGAACTAGGTGCGGTCCCAATTAGTTCGAATAATCGATGTTCTACTGTATTTTCATTTTATTTTAGTTGTTAAATAATAATATTCAGTTTAATTATAATTTTTTTTTTTGTAGTAGTATATTATTGAGATGTTAATTTTGACTCTAGTGTAATGTACTATATATACATTATATTTTTTCATACGTATTTTATAGTTACTACGTATTTACAATTATAACCATAAACTAATGAATAAAAGAATATGAATCACATGCAAATCGCAAAATCTCGAATAGGAGAAAGTTGCAAAACAGCATTAGCAACCAAATATATCCATCCATCTATTATATACCCTCCGCTTATATTTGTTACAATCATTTACTATTTCTATATTGATGTTAAATTAAAGTGTTCAATAAAATATCAGTAATACCGTAATAAGTATTCTTGATAAAGTTATTAACCTAACTCTAAAATTCTTGCATCCTATTATTGTGTAACCGTGATGAACTCACAACTCGGCATACTACACTACTTGGTTTTGATAATTCATACTTGTACTTACTATTAATATAATGTTATTTATATAAATATTAGAAAATATTGAATTTTTATGTTTACGATGTTCGTGAATTGTATTGTTAATACTCAATAAAACATTTAGTATATAGTCTTTGTGTGATAAATGTTGATAAAGTTTGGTTTATGAAATGTTCAAATAGGTAATTGGGTAAATGTAGATACAAATAAACATTATTAAAAGGAATCTCATCATATTAGATAGTTATTGCTGTTTTGATTTATTTTTCAAGTGTATCCGGTGTGTATAATGATTTATTTACGGAAATGGTCAAAGCACAAAAAAAATATAAAATACGTATGTATGTTCAAATTTTGAATAGTTTGATTCAAAACTCATATTATTATATGTATAAATATTATTATCGCATTATGGTGATTTAATATAATATATTGATAACAGCCTAACATAATGATAGTAGTGAATAAATTAAGCGCATGCACAGAATGCATAAGATGCATTATTATATTTAGACGCTCCTAGTGGAGGTCTGTCTGTACGCAGTCGATTAGACCAACACCGTTGTTATCATTTTGTTGTTATCAAAAATAAAATTGTTATCATAATTTTAATTTTATCATAAATTATAAATTTATAATAAATTAAAATAAATACAAATAAATTATTTTATTTGTTACAATGTAATATTAAGATATAAATTTAAAATTTTATTGTTAAATAATGTGGGCAGTAAAGTTGTTCTCAATATTTATTGTTTTCCCTGTATTTATTTATTTATAATTTAGACGTGCTTAATCTTTTAATATAAGAATAGATAAGTATAGGAACATTGATGCGGCCTGTGATTAAAATTAATAGTTGAGTAACAGTAGTACTATAAAGAATTTAAAAATGGTGCTAAACAATACTTTACAATTAATTTACTAATAACCGTTTATCTTAATTAAATAGTCAAATAATAGGCAATTAAATCTCCATCAACGTAAATTTATTATGTAGTAGTTAACTTTTTAATTAAAACACTATTTAAAAACTTCTACCGATTTTAAAACTATTTTTGATTGTCCGAGCTGATTTAGTAAATATTGTGTAGTCAGTGTAGCTGTGTACCAAAAAACAGAATAATATATATATATATAACTATATTAGTAAAGATAACTTGATATGAATGGGTTATTCCACTTAATTATTATTTGTACCAATGTGACATACATACATATTTAATGAAACTCTTAGTTTTTTGATTAAATCATTTTTTTTAATTAAATTTTTCAATTATCTTTGGTGCGGTTTTTTACATTATTATTTTTATTAAAATGGAAGATACTAGATATTTCAACAGTCTGGTACATATCCTAGACAATTCAAATATAGTGAATAATATTTCTCTTCAAGGAGAAACTAATGATTTAAATTTATTTATTACACATTTATCAGAATTAGGTTTTAGCTATGTTGTGGCAAAGTCGGTGAAATATGAAGGTAATAATTATCGATGTTTAGATAGTTATTTATTGAATTTTCAAAAATTAATAATTTTAAAATTAACAAGTGACAAGTCTCTAAATAGTACTATAGAAATCATAATTGATCAATTTTTACCAGAATCATTAAGAAAATATAATTTAAAAAATTTAAAACTTACAGGAGAGTATAAAAAATTTCTGATGCTATACCTAAATTTTTACACGGAAGATCTGAACCATTTGTCAAGGATATATATAATATACTTTCTACTGCTCAAAATATATATTCTGAAAACAGAATAAAAAAGTTAGAATTGGAATATACATTTCATATAAAAACTTAAGATGGTATATCTTAATATTACATTGTAACAAATAAAATATAATTAATTTATTATAAATTTATAATTGATGATAAAATTGTATTTATGATAACAATTTAATTTTTGATAACAACATAATGATAATGACGGTGTTGGTCTAATCGACTGCGTATAGATAGACTCTCCTATAATCTATTCAGAATAAAAAACCTAGTCGGCGGCCGAATACTGCGCATGGACGTGGCTTCATTACGCACGTCTGCCTTCGACACCGTTGCCAGCGAGAGCGCCGCATTATTATTCTACTGTTGACCAGTGACGTGAACAAAGAACTTAAAGTGCATTGTTTATGTAATAAAATAATTAATATTGTTAGTGTGCTTACGTCATGCTTCGACAACGGTCGTATGCATAGAGTAAGAATATATGATCGTATGTCGACGGCCGCCGACGTGGTGCGTCGGAAGAGTAGACAGCACAGTGGGGAAAATATATGACCACCGTCGTTAAAAACTGGTCGCCGCCGACTTCGTTTCTTATTCTGAATAGACTATAGTGGTCGTGCATGACGTGAACGACAGCGTGATAACGGAGGCGGCTGTAAATCTCTAATCACACACACACATAATTAATGCGGGACGTTTTCGATTACGGGCTTATCACACATGCACACGTAAAAACACTGCCAAACATCGATAGGCAAAGAGATAACAAATAAATCAATAACACTCAACTATTGGTTACGAATACATGTGCACGTGGAAACATTGTCAAACATTGATAAGGAAAGTGATAACAATAAATTGATAACCCCCACTTCATCAACACGTCCATATAACGCTACGGCCAAACCAGTATGGACTGGGCAGGATGTGCAATTGAGGATTGAGGAACTGCGAGGGCACCAGAACCGGCCATTCTATCCCACTTATGTAAATTGAGTTTTTTTTTTTCAATAAAAAATGTCTTGTTTAACTGCCATCTACGTACAAATGAACAATTTAATAATGCATTTTAAATTTTAGAATATAATAGGTTTTATGATACTTATAAAATATATAATTGCAAAAGCGCATGTACCAGAATTTAAATATTGCAAATTATATAACTATGATAGTTATTACTATAATAATTTATATTAAGTATTGAAAATGATAATATCAATAATTAAAATAAATTCTAAATAAGAAATTTACTTATATGGAATCGTGTAGGCGACAGCGTTATGGCCGTCGTTGAAGTGGTGGATGAATATGAAAATTGAATTAAGTAAACTAGTTGATTTGAGTAGTGAATTGTGGAAGTAATTGTGCATTGGACATCATTAAGTATAGTGATGAGAAAACACATGATGCTGATGCGAAAATGGAACCCGTCTGAAGTATGAGAGATACAATTGATAAATTGCAAAGGCAAAATTTTATCATTGTGAACACTATTAATCAAAAGTCATTATATTGTAGGGAGCGAGGAGCTGAAATAAAAACCGGCGAATTTACATTTAATTTCTAAAGTGTATATATATATATATATATATTTTACCTGGTGATAATGTAAAAACTAGCATGAATAAATTAATGAATATTCATCAATATTAAACATAAAGAGGAATCACTGAAAGAATAGAATAATATAAAACAAGAAGCGATCGAGAAAACCTGTTCAAACCAACGTTTAATGAAATATAACACATTTGTATTGTTTATAAAATTAATACGATGTACCTAAGTATATGGTCTAATAAAAGTAGTCTACATTCACAAAGTGTTAATCTTCTGATTTGCCAAACCAAACTTCAAGCCATTAAAAAGGAGTGCCTCCGGTCCATATTAAGTAACAAACTCAAATATTACAATCTAATTATTATCATTATATCAAAATAGCACGGCCGGCCGTCGGGCGGCCGCAGTCCCGCACGATCAGCCTTATCAGGCTTCTCCGTTATCTACCGGCAAAACGTACCGTCTTCATACACCAAGCCAGATAATCAACAATCTAAATCCGTCCCACCGTTAATAATACAGAAATCTCGTCTACAGAGTGTGTCAAATAATAATGTCACTTCTCAACAAATTTCCAACCAAACCGACGGTTTCTCTGTGAAAATTAATAAAAATAGTAGAAATAATAAACATTCGCTGCCTCACTCACCTAACTCTCCTTCACAACAAAGTAAAACATTTGTTTCATCAAATCGATTCTCACTGTTTTTAAACTACACCGAGCCCTTGGAAAAACAAAACGACAACCAATCAACCAAGATGGATTTAGAACCTGAAACAACCACACCTGTTATCAAGCCACCTCTACCAATATTCATTCGCGTAGTTAATGACTTCAATGCTTTCTGTAACTCCATCAAAAAGTTAATTAAAGGTGAACATTTCTCATGCAAAAGCTCAACTAACGGCGTAAAACTTTCCACTACATCAGCAGATTCATACCGTTCGGTCATCAAATTTCTGCAAGATTCCAAAACAGATTTCCATACATACCAACTGAAACAAAGTAGAGCGTATCGTGTAATACTGAGAAATCTCCACCACACTACACCAATAAAAGAAATTAAAAATGAATTACTTGCTCACGGTCATACAAACCAGAAATATCACCAATTTTCTCCAACGTAACACAAAACTTCCTCTCCCGCTCTTTTTTATTGACTTGGAGCCAGCCATCAACAATAAAGACATATTTTCGATCAGTTTTTTGTACTACACAAAAATAAAAATCGAAGAACGTCGTGTCAACTAATTAACAATACAATGTCTTCGCTGTCAAGAGTTTGGACACACCAAATCTTATTGTAACCACCCCCCCAAGATGTGTTCGTTGTGGTGATAACCACCTGTCCACTTCATGCAATAAATCCCAGAGTCTTTCAGCAAAATGTGCCCTTTGCTGTGGCGATCATCCTGCAAATTACCGAGGTTGCCCAACTCACAAGGAATTCCAATCTTCACTACAATCAAAAAAAAAACACTTTCTCTCAATCAACTTATGTTAAACCAAATGTTGTAAACGCTACTTCAAACTCATCTACAGGTCCCTCTAAATCATATGCCTAAGCTACCACTGAAAATTCAAACAACCACTTTAAATTCACCTCATACACCGATCCAGACATATCTCTAAAATTGTCATCATTTCTCGAAGAATTAAAAAACCTGATTTGTCCTCTAATCTCTTTACTAACTACAGTTATCAATAAAATTATTATATCCAACGATGGTAAATAACCACCATGTTATCCTTCATCAAATATCCATCCTTCTTTGGAATGCAAATGGTTTATTGCAACAAATAAATGAACTAAAAGCCTTTATCACTGAAAATAAGTTAGACATAATTCTAGTAAGTGAAGCACACCTCACTCCACACTCAACTATCCGTATTCCCGGTTATTCAATATACCACTGTGATCATCCTGATGGAACCACACATGCTGGTTCTGCCATAATAATAAAATCTAGTATTAGTCACGCTATTCTTCCTCATTTCCAATCTACATGCTTTCAAGCCACTAATATATCAATATCATTGAATCATATTCCCACCACTATTTCCTCAGTATACTGTCCACCGGGTAATGCTAATAAAATAACTGATGATGATTTTACACTGTACTTCCAGTCCCTTGGTAACACTTTTTTAGCCGGAGGTGACTTCAACTTCAAACATCAAATATGGGGTTTCAGAGTAACTAATACCAGAGGTCACTCACTTTACAGCTCATTACTTACTAACAACCTCAAACACTTTTCTCCTCCTGGACCAACTTACTGGCCATCACATTCAAACACAGTTCCTGATATTCTTAAATTTTTTTACCATACTCTTTCTAATCACATCAATTATAATTTAACCAATTTATCAGACCTCTCGTCGGATCATACATCCCTCTTGTTAACACTAAACATTCAACATGTCTCCCTAAAAACATTTCCTACACTCACTCTAGGTAAAACATACTGGAGTAAATTCTTCCACATAGTAGAAAAAAACTCCCTGAATATTCCTCTAAAATCTCCCTCCGACATTGACTCTGCCATCCTAGCCCTCACTAATGTTAAAAAAAAAGCCACACTCGATTTATCACCACCCTCAATTACCCATTACAACAACAAAAGTCTCCCCGAATATCTATCCCAATTACTAACTGTAAAACGTCGTGCTAGAAATCGTTGGCAACATACTCATCTCCCCAGCGATAAAAGATACCACAACAATATTACCTGTTCTTTAAAAAATCTCTTCGCAAACATAACAGTAATAATTATCAACACTATATTAACTCATTAATAAAAACGAACTCGCTTTGGAGAGCTACAAAAAAAAATTTCTAAACCAAAAAAATACAATTCCTCCCATCAAATACAACGATAGAACTTTTGCTATTACAAACCTGGAAATAGCAAATTTATTTTCCTCTCACCTAGAAAATAACTTTTCGCCTCATTCTGATATAAATGACATTGATCATACATCCTTCATAGAAAAATCGTTAACCAATGCTCTTCCGATGTCTCTACCTACAAAACACACCTCCCCCTCAGAAGTTCAATTCATTATTAAATACTTACCAAATAAAAAATCACCTGGTCATGATCTTATCACTAATAGTATTATTAAACATCTTCCCAAGAAAGCCCTCTTACTCCTAACCTACATTTTTAATTCAATTCTTCGTCTTTCCCACATTCCCCAAACGTGGAAACATTCTATAATAATCCTAATTCATAAGCCCGGTAAGCCACCTGACTCACCTTCCTCTTATCGTCCCATCAGTCTATTACCCTCCCTCTCAAAAATTCTCGAAAAAATTATACTAAAAAGAATTCTTTCAATCATCACAGAAAGTAAAACAATTTCCAATACTCAGTTTGGCTTTAGAAAAGACCACTCAGCCTTTCACCAAGTGCACAGAATTGTAGATAACATTGCCTCTTCTCTAGAAAAAAAAAACATTTTTACCCATCTATATTCCTTGACGTAGCCCAGGCGTTTGACCGCATTTGGCACAAAGGTCTTCTCTACAAAATGAGATTTTTTCCCGCTCCTCTATACTTAACCCTAAACTCTTTCTTATCACTCCGCACTTTCTAAGTGAGATGTGAAGACGAACTATCCGTTAATTATCATATAAAAGCAGGTGTCCCTCAAGGTAGCATTCTCGCCCTAACACTGTACAATCTCTATTCCGCTGACATACCTCATTCCACCCTCACCATTCTAGCCACTTTTGCAGATGATACTTGCATAAGTTCTTCTAACCGAGACATTAATGTTGCCATCGACAATCTTCAAAATCATTAAAATTTATTACAAATATGGTTCAATCAATGGAGAATAAAAATAAATGAAAACAAATCATCACACATCACATTCACTTTGCGCCCTAACATCAGCCCTCCACTAACTTTAAATAACAATATAATTCCCTTTGTCCATTCCGTCAAATACTTAGGTATTCATCTGGATAAACAACTAACTTGGGCTACCCACATCAAAACTAAAAAAATATCCTTAAAATTAAAACTCCATAGCCTAAGACACCTTCTTCGCTCCAACATCCCACTCAACAATAAAACTCTTATCTACAAACAACTTATTCGTCTTGCAATAACTTATGGCATCCAAATATGGGGATCAACCAAAGTTTCAAATCTAAAATTGTTACAATCCTTCCAATCAATAAATTTACGTTTGTTGACCCAAACTCCATGGTACGTTAGCAACAACACCCTTCACAACGACCTCAAAATTCCCTATCTCTCTGCTTTTGCTTCCACTCACTATAAAAAAATTCCACGCCAATACATTAGCTCATTCAAATACACTTATATCTAATCTCTCTTCTCTAACTATCCCGGATAATCCACCCCGACGCTTAAAGCATAATTGGCCACGCGACCTCCTAAACAAATAAAAAAAAAAAAAAAGTTGAAGTAGCGTTACTGGACGCCTCCTTCATTCAAGCCATCAAGCCCTGTACATTTTTGTTATTATTATTAATTATTGTATTGTCTATACAGATTGTATATATTCGTTTTCTAAAATAAAATAAAAAAAAAAAAAAACCTTTTTAAAAAAATAAAAGTAGTTCAATCATTGTTTTCAGGAACATAAATATAATATTTTTCACTTTGGTTTTGTTTAAATGATAAAACTTCTCAAAATTATGACTATTTATTCGTTTATAGATAGATTTTTTTTTTCTCAGAGAAAACATTGTTACTTAAAAGTATTTAAAGTTTACCATTGACTAGTTAGTGTACAAATAAAAAAATGTAATATACTTATTATATAAATTCTAGAATCAAAATTAATAATGCAAATGTAGATCTTACAATCAATTGTAAAAACCGAATGTTCTTTTCTTGCTTTTATTATTTATAGGTAATTTATTATTCACAGAACCTTAGACTTATTGTTACATAATTATTTTATAATTCTTAAATATTTTAAGAGATTTCTTATATTACCCATGAATAAACACTTAATATAGTAATATTTATAAAATTAATTTTATCAATCATTATTAAACTGTATCATTATTTATTTCATTTTAATTTGATACGGGTACCTAACCAAAAACCTAATTCCCTATTAAAATTATTGTTATCGTGTATAATATTTGTGAATTCAAAAGAGTAAAACTAATTATTTAATTATTACATTACTGCATTATAATTTATTGATACAAATATTATATTATGATACTGAAAATAGTCTATATACGATAACATATGTACTCATTATTTAAAAAAAACACTTGCATTACATTTATACTAGCTTTGTCATATAATATTTTATCTTGCTGATAACAATATTTTAAATTAAAAAAAAAATAAGTTATAAACTTGACGATTTCATTTATTATTATAACTATAATTATTTATTTGATAGATTTTGCCATTATTAGCTCTTATGTTAAATTATTTATCTGCTTTACTAATGCAATTTACATTATTTACACTGGAAAAAAATAATAGTAAAAATAATTCATTTCTATTATTCACAAACACTTTTAATTATTTTATTTATTTATAACAGTAACATCCTTAAAGATCAATGTGATACAAAAAATTAATAACATATAAATATACAGATGATAATAAAAATTATAATTGTTTTTTAAATTGTACTATTTTACTTATACATTTATTATTTTTCAAAAAAGTATATGATATTATTTTTAAGTAAAATATTAATTAATAATAATTAATTACCTAAATAGTTTACAGACAAATCATAAGATTTTAATATAAAGTTTTATTACATTATATTTATCAAAATATCTCGTAAACCTTAAATTCTTAAATTCCTAAAATAGCTTATAAAATATATCTCCATTATATACTAGTTATCCGTCTCCACTAGAATTCATTTTTCGGGTGAATTGATTTATCATTACTTATTTTTAATTTAACGGTACTTGGTTTCGGAGTTTAATCAATTTTTACAGCATTACGCTCTAAACCAATATCTCACCGACTTGTTGTTGATACACTTTTGTATGGATATATTATATTATTTATTTTAATAATAAAAAAAAAAAAAAACTACCCAAAATCATTCTAGAAAAGTATTCTTATTTTTTTTTTTTTTTTTTTTGAGCAACATGCTTAAATTCTATTCTATTTATCCTTCATAAAATGTAGTTTTATGCATTAACTTATTTATGAAATTTGAAACTTCGAAACATAAATATTTTTACAACATTCCTATAATAAAACCTATAATACAATGTAAAGTTTCAAGAAACCTTGTCCATAATGTGGAAATATTGATTATTAATACTTTTGTCCTCTTAAAGTTATATTCATAAATTAATTATACGTATTCTGTCTTCCAATAGTTACTGTCAACGTACAAGAACCATTATCATCAATCAAAGCCTATTTATGACGAAAAGCAAACCATTTATAAGATAATTTATATTTATAATAATAATAAATATAGTAGTAAGTATTTCTTTAATTTTGAATCGTATAAAAGTATACTCCAACTGCTCAGTTATTTATAATAAATATAACATTCGATTAGCATGCATTGAATTGTACATTATTTTTACGCATTTCAATAAAATATAATAAAAATAAAAATATGTGAAGTTTTAAATGAATTACGGTGTGGTTTTAGAATACTTTTATTCTACAAATAAAAACTTATAAAATACAGATATATATATACGAGTATATATATATATATGATTATAACATACTGTATACTGTAGTTTGTGAAATTTATATTAAAATATTATTTATGAATTAAAATTATCATATATATTGATACCTATATTGATTCTAGAACCTTGCATGTTCATAATACGTGAACATATTCCGTGCATTCACATTATTCATACAAAAAAATGATGGTAATTACAAATAAAAATCTTCCTTGTTCATTAGACATTAAAATGTAAAAGTGATAAATTCGCACGTATTTCAGTACGCATAGTTTTACCGTGAGATACTTGTACTTTCATTGTGTTTAATAAACACCAAATTTACTTAAATACAATCAACAATAACGGTCCTATGTTAAAGTGAAACAATTTTGGGTCTATTCGGTGGCCGAACACGTATGTTCTATACATAACATAACATATGCATACTACTACATCGTACATGCCTGAACAAGACAATTTATCAATTAAATTTATTGAAGTTATATTGTTTGGTTTTATGGTTATTATTCAAAATTATTTCGGTTCGGGGAATAGAAGCTGATTTATTAGCCAAATTATTCTGGTAATTTCTGATTACACGGGGTCAAACGATCCTGTTTCAAATCACTCCTATTATTTGATCACGTGCAGTAAAGCCGAAATTAAAGCAATTTAAAAGAAAACCCTTATGAATGTCTAAGTTTGAACTCTTAAATTCTTCTTGAAATTATTTTACCTCTATTTTTCACATAACATATCTTCAATTTTTTTTTTTTTTTTTATTTAAACTCTACAAAATGCTATCCTGTCACGGTGTTCAAATCCTGATAAAATCGGAACTGATTTCACACGATAAAATATTATACAGAAATGTTTTTATTCGAGTTGGGTGTAGTGAGTCAATTTCGCGAAAGGTGACGATACGCAATCAAGTGAAGGCATTATCGATAGTCCGGTGACCACTACTTACTGTGAACCAATCGATTCAAGTTCTATTCGCTCGACGTCAGCGGACGAAATGTGTAAAAATAAAAAAAATGGTTGTGCTTACCGTGCTTGTACTGGCTGTTGCGTTTTATCACGGACTCGGCGGTCTTCCGGGCGATGAAAAACCATTCGCTCGTGTTTGTCAAGTACTTGTACTCGACCGCCAGGTCCTTGGCTAGGATGCCCTCGCCCTTGGGCAACCTGTACGCGTACGGGCAGAACAGCTGATAGTCTTTGTACTGGTGCTGATCGTAACAGTTGCCGGCCGCGAATATGTCGTCGTCAAACTCCACCATTGATATGACGCCGGCGTGCAGCAGGTACTCCGAATTCATGACTTCGGGACCCGCGTACTTCCACAATCTGGTCAACATGTTGGCCCTGTTCACCGCTACATCAGCTTCCACTCGGAACCGTTCCTGAAAACCGATAGAAAATAACAATAACGTTATTCGTATTACCATAAACTCTTGTTGAAATCTAAAAATCGACAATCCCGAATTATAAATTAGCATCCCTGGTTTATTTTCGGTTGGAAATTGAAATATTTGGCATTTTTGGAAATCAGTTTATTTCGATTTTTAACGGTGATCTAACGTAATATATCAGTGGCTGATATGCTAATAATTATGTCAAAATAATACATAAATACAAGATCAGTATTTAAATATTCATAGTGATTGGTTTCACACTGTGGAGATCCTCGTTGAAATTTTTCGTTTGATATTCATCAAAATTCGTTTGTCCCGTTATCTTTTAGTGAAATCACATTTTTTTAATTTTATTTTTAAATTAAAATATTTTAAGCAGACACGAGCAAGGGGCATTGAAGGATTGAAGGCTCCCGTAGTTTTCCTCCAGGCGAAGTTAAACTATACGAGTAACTATACGAGCTTATCACCTACAGCTTTTATACCGAATGAATGCTTATATCCATACACTGTTTTTACGCTTATAATATGAAGTATAGTTGAATCTCAATGTTGTATCAAGAAAAGTTTTGTGAAACTATTTTCCAACTAACGCGATAAAATGTCTGAACTATAAGACGTTTTTATGTCAATATTTCACACGCACATGTTTAACGTTAAAAAATCGTTGAGTAAAAGCTTATCTAATTCAACATAAACTTCCCTGCTTTAAATGACGCAAGCCAATAAAAATTAATTTTTATCTAGTGAAATTTTAACTGATATTTTAAACAAATCATGCGCAACAAAATGCGACGAAAGTATTCTGAAATGAAATATGTTTATAAATTAACGGTCACCAAAACTACACCAAATGTTTCTGCGCGTCTATAATATTATGGTACAGCTCATTTCTTATTACCGAATTTTCTAACTGTTTCTATACGATTATAGTGCCAATTTACGAGGAATAATTGAGTAGTATTAATTCATTAATTGAGTAGGTAGATAATGAATATGAGTATAGTTAACTCAATTGGATATTAGTCAAAGTAGCATAGTGTTTGTGTAAAATATTTCGAACCACGGAATGAACGAGTACTACCAGTACCGAATTATATATGAAATATATATACAATAATATGTAGAGATGCATGATACACCTGCAACTTACCTCGTCCCTGTAGGTAACCAAAAACCGTTTGGTAAATATTTGAACAGTCGCGGTACAGAAGTGTTATTGTTTACGACCAAGTACGTATCAATAAAAACAGCACGTGTTAGTGGTATTAACATACATGACAATTATTTTGACCTTTTAATTGTCATTTTCAATTTGGCCGCGTAATACGCTACAATATGAAAAAACCAACAGGAACCGTCTTAATGATCCCGCACAATCATCGACCGTAATACATTGTTTTAACGATACCACGTGTTTCTGCAATGTTTCAGTCATGGTGCCCTGTATAATATGTTCATATTGACTGCCATATAAATAATCCCTAGAATCCCAAACGCATGTGAGACGAATAATATTTTGTTTATTCTTTACTGTAGAAATAATGCTTTTAATCTTTTTTTTTCTTTTTTTTTTCATTGATGCTGAAGGATCGAATAATATTTCCATTAAATTTTCTTGAAATTAAAATTTTCGTATCTTCAAATTCCCGTGATTGACTATGATCTAAATACGTTTTTTTTTTTCATATTTTCCAATTCAACTTCCGAGCATGTACGTACGTTTTGCATATACCAACGCTGTTGAGTTTAATATTTATTTTCTGAATCCAATTGCGTATATTCCTATACTGTTTACAATAAAATATTATTCATACATCTATGATACATTTTCGTATAAGAAAGTGTGCGGATAAACTGACCAACGGGTATATTAGTTCGTGTTTGTTTATATTGTCACGTACAGAACGTTGTCTTCTGCACATATATCCGCAAATACGTACAGTGGAATCCCGAAGTACCTCACGTTGAAGGAGAACGGACTAGGAGAACCATTCGAAGTACAGTACACTTTCGACGGTTTGAAATTCAGAGGACTGAGTGGAAAATTAATTTTAAGAGGTTTTAAGAAGTTATCGATTTAACGAGAATTCGAAATATCAAGGAAAAAAACGATTCGAATGTGTTGTGTGGGTGTTGAACATATTTGTTATTTAATTGAATTAAATTTATTATTTATAACAGGTACATATGATATAAAAATGTTTTATTTATATATGTTTATATTTAATTAAAGCTGGTATATACCACCAACGTATAGGGTAAAATAAATTGTTTTTTTTTTCACCGGCTTCAACTGCGAAATCGTCATACTTTATCAAATAACGACAAACACTATTTTAATAACTGGACCCATTTTCAGACTAACTGCTTTCAATTCGATTACGACAACTGTTATTTCTGAGGCTTAAAGCAGTAGTGATAAATAACAAATTATATAACTAAAGTGAACTGCAGCAATTTGGAAAAATATAAAATAAATGTAAAAATAGTAAATATAATAATAATATTAATATAATAATAGTAAACTATGGTAAGGTGAATAAGGCTAAAAAGAAAAATCATATACTATTTTTTTGGTAAAATTAGTACCTACATAAGTTGAATCACACTTACAACTAAATTTATCTGAGTTCATATTTTTTTTTAATATAATTAATAAGATAAGATGTTCCTAGCCTTGGCTACTGACATTTACAATGGTATATTTTTAACTGTTAATACATGGTTATTAGATATTTTATAATAGTGAGATACAAATTAATTAGGTATCTACAATATATACATTAGTGATTTTTACGTCAATTTGACGTAACTATAGGTCGTTATAATTCAAATGACAATGAACTGATTAATTAATTATAAACAAATAATATAATTAAATTTAACAATAATACTGCGAGTAACTAACAGATAACTGATACTATATCAGTATTATAGTAGTATACATTAATATTATTTTCAACAGGTAACTAAGTGCATATTAAATAAATAAATTCAAACTATAGAGGTTCTGACCAAAAATAATTGAATTGTTGATTATCTACTGATGTCTCCATCTTATTTTTTTTTTGAAATTATTAAAGAGGGCCAAAATACACGAATGTTCTTCGAACTATAGAGGTTTTCGAATCATCAAGAGTCTACTGTAATATGTAATATATAGTAACACTATACCGAAACCGAAAAAACTATTACTCAGTTGACAACGAAACGACACGAGAATATATCGTACGTGAGACATTTACGTTTTTATTTCGTTGCGGATTTATAAGTATCTTTTTCGATATTACGGTAAGACAGTATATGTGTACCATAATATTTTTACAAAGGTCACGTATAGTTGAGTTTTCTTTTTGATGAAAATTCTTGTGTATACTTTTTTCATTTTGGGATTCATAAGTTTTATAAGCATCACATGAAAATTACAATCATGAACGGGACAAAACTATAATATGGTTACTTGGTGGCGTAAGAAACTATGTGAGAATCCTAATTTTTAAGAAAAAACTTATTGGTAGTTTTAAAAATAAGCAGACAATATAAAAAAAACCGAAAAGTGTCACAGGGGACCCTCGGAAGATGTGAAAACATATAAATGAGCTTAGGAATATAGATTTTTTATGGATAATTTGAAGTAAATATTCTTCATTTAAAACACGTGCTTTCATTATTAGGCATAACAATGAATTTTTTTTTTTTTTATTAATTATTTACACGTGTTTTTATAGATTTTGTTCGTATTTTTTTTAGAGCTCAGCGCCACTGACGAGATGCAAGCAAAAACGCGTGTTAAATATGTTTTCGTTCATAGAAAATTAATTAGCATTTTTCGATGGTAATGCTTCGCGCTTAAATGATTGATAAGTGTAAAACATGTGGTTAAAGTTCGGGTAGATTAAGATGGGAAGACAGAGTAAAAGAAGACGTAAAAAAAGTAAAGCCAGGAGAGAATTGGAAAGAATTATCGTTAGAAAGAAAAAGTTGGAGGCAAATTTACTGGACAGTATGGTCTTGAAGGCCAAAAACCACGGAGAAGAAGAAGAAGATGAAAAGTTCGCGTAGAAAAATATAGTGCGGTACATACCTACGAACCGGCGAGAACAATACAAACTCGCAACAGCCATGTCCGACAAGAGTAGTTTTGTTATTAAGTATAAATCCAATTATGTAATGAAAAATGATGCAATTATTCGACATGTAATAGTCCGTTATTCTTCTAGCGAGTTCTGTTTTGTTTGTGTTAAGTATACTAGTAGGTAGATACCGACTAGTTGTAACTATTTGTACAATCTCAAACACTTGTTATTGTACTCTGTAATTTATTGCTAAGCGATGCCTAACTTTAATAGTTTACCAATGTTATTCGATAAGCAAACGATAAAAATGTAAATCTTATGCACCTAAGTCTAGACAATAAATTTCAGGAAAACTTTCCAATTAATAAATAAGACAGAAAAAAAAAAGATATTGACACTTTTTTTGCGTACTTTTTTTTCTAGATTTAAAGAAGCTAGGGACCTCGAAATCAAATGAATACTGTTCATTTAGTTGAACAAAACCATATCAACATTGCAATCTATATTATTGTTATTATTATATCATGCAATGTTTGATAAATCTGCATGTGTTTTGAATTTATATAAGAAATTTATATAAGAAAAATAAATGGATTGATAAACGAAAAGTTATTTAAGATAACTATCATGATACGCACGAAAAGTGTAACGTATAAAATATTTCATATGTTTATACTTGTGGTAAAAAAAAAAAAAATATGTAGATCATTAAAGGAAATGATTTTAAAATCAAATGATATCTTAAGCCAAAGCACTAATATGATACAGTTCGCCGAGTTATTATTATTTATATTAATAACAATCCACCACTTTCCAAAGTGTATTTCAATGGATTTTTCAATAGGTACCTATAGTCATTTAAAAACCAATTGTGAAATAAAATAATGAAATGTAAATAAAATATAAAAATTATGAGCAAATGATTTGGAATTTATTTCTAATTGGAATTTTTTTTTTATTATAAATGAAATATTTTCGTTCAAAATTCTATGAATAAAAAAAGTAAAATTTGCAGTTTAGTAACAAATAATTTGTAGGAATCATTCCGTTAAACATTATATTTTATTTACCTGAAAACGTATTATGCATTTATATTTTGATATTTGAAAATAAACACTCAAACACTAAACTCCGTTTAATCTATCATTTAATGTATTGTTTTAGTTATTTTATTATTATATTTTTTGTTTTTGTACACTTTAATCACTGCACATTTTTATTCCTTCAAGCGAAAACAAAAAAAAAAAAAAAATTTCTCGATCCAGTTATAATGCATATAAATGCAATATGTAATGGGATATCTCACTCAATATTTAAAATTTCTGTGCATGGAAAAATGATACTAGATGAAAAAAGTCATTTTATCTTTTGAAATATTATCTTCTATTATATGTACTACGCACCCGCGCCCGCACTGCGTGTTCGAAGTGCGTGTAAGTTTTATATTCTCGAGTCGCATCACTTAAACGTAAAAATAACAGCAGTCCGTTATTCTATGCGTCGTAAGTAAATGCATTTTACACATTTTCATACACGGGTGCACTGATAATACCATACGAATTGTACGTACCCAATCAATAAAAACTTCAAACGTTAATCGGCTTAATTATCAATTTGATTATCGACACAACCGTTTCATGAGAATACCAAAATCATTGGACGTAAACGTAGAATGGACATACGTTGGGAAGAGAGTGATAGACAGAGAGCGAGACAACCCTACGGTCCTAATAATGTTTTTAAGTTATTCTACAATGGTTTTGCTTTGAGGATACGTGCGCATAACGCTTTGAAACCGTGTATCCATCTTTGACGATTGATATTAAAGTTTTCGAAATCACCTCGCATAATCTACGTCCCCGAGTCCCCGTCTTTAAAATACCGGGTATCCTGTGCACATATTGTTGCAGTTGTTGTTGTTCGGTGAGAGGCTGGCGAGATGGACACACCCGACATACAAAAAGAAATTAAGAGATAGACTTATGCGGTGGACCTCACATTATCAACCCTTCAATTTTGGTCCCCCCAGTGAAATGGCAGACGGAAAACAATGTTGGTCAGATTAACACAATGGCACGCACACATCTCGCAGTTGCACGTGGTCAACCCATCCCCGCGGTTTCAGATGCAGTTTCAGTTACTCGATTACATGCAGACCATTCTAACTGCACCCCACTACGCGTACCTCGCCCGTTGACAGGATCGGTTCAGGGGGGACCTAGGGGCCTCGCCCCTCCCAAGCTTGTATTTCTAAAAATGTTATATTGTTAAAAAAAATTACTAACACAAAAACAAAAAAAAGAATAATATTATACTATATACTATTATAGAGACGTAAAAGTATGTAATTGGAGGTATGGCTTGTACCAGATATCTATATTATGTTTAAAATAATAATTTACATAACAAAGTGAATGTTTTAGGTCAAATAGATATTTACAAATTCAAAAAATAGAAGACTGGAATTTGTGTTGTAAAAATTTTTGTTTTATATTTGTTATTAAGTTTTGTGAAAATTATAACTTAGCCCCCCTCCCCAAACCAAGTCTTTGGAACCGCTACTGTACGTTGAGCGCCATACGTCTCCACGGTGGATTTTCGTCGACGGTTTCCACGACGCAGTCGCGTAGATGAATAAACGCTGAATGGTCAATCCACTTAAATGGATTACGTACGAGACGCGTGCTCAAATGTGTTTATTTTTATGCTTGTGGACGGGTGGAGTGGGGGTTTGGGAAAAAAACGAAAAAATTCACCTTTACCCTTTTCTCAAATATCAAACGATGTATAAGGCCATACTTGAAGGAGCCAAAATTAATTAATTAAAGCAGTGATGGAACGAAACCCGCATGGGGAAAGACATCTCGGAAGACCCAAAACGAGATGGGAAGACTTAGTCGAAAAGGATGTGCAATCGCTAGATGAAGGAACGAATTGGAAAGAGCAATGAATAGAGAAAAATGGAAGAGTTGGTTTGATATGGGATGGTCTTAAAAGGCCTTTTTAACCGTAGAAGAAGAAGAAGAAGAAGAATGGTCGGTATAATAATTTGATAATGCTTACGAGTTTAGATATAATTTGATATAATTAACGTTTACAAGTTTATCGTACTAAATGTATATGTATTAAAATGTTGTATTAGATTTATTTAGACCATATATATATATACATCTATTTATTGTTGTTATCTGATGTGAGAATATTTTTTAGTAGTCCAGGTTTGACGAGTCTGTTTATTGCCTTCGCTCCTATGTTGCAGAATCCTCCGGTGGTTCGATTTTATTACAAAATCAATAGTTCCGTGGATAAGTATATCATGATTATATTTATATATGAAAAATTATATGTCACGATGAAGACCAATCATAATAATTTTCAATAATAGTGAGAAAATTTAGTTGCTAGTGAATGTGACGAAAAACTTTCACATTCAATACAATCGATTCAAACGTACCTAACGTACATAGTTTGTTATAACCATGCTTGATTTATAATATAACACAATTCAAACTAAATGGTTAAAATATAATATTCAATATGACGCGTCTTTAGAATAAATTCTGGTGAACATGAATTGACTATTCCATTTGCATTCAGTATTGTGGATATAATAGTTTATAGCTATTAAAATAATTATATTTCTTAATATAACTATTATAGTTATCTTATAATTGAACAAATACGATAGGTAACAATATTACACTATATCATTCGTGATACAGTATTGTTGTGCAGTAATAATTTTCAATCATAGATTATCGTATTATCATTTTCTAAGACTAAAAGTAACTATGTTTATAAATGTGAGATGTTTCATAACTGTTTGTCTAAGAATTGAAATGCAACGTACCTAATCATAATGTCACAGATATATCTGATACATTTTGGAAAATTGGATTTTGAAATATTTTTTAAACAAATATTATCAGAATTTCTTTCGATAATTCGGTTCTGAATCACTGAATTCCGCTATGGATTATCATAACAATAATATGATTGGTATTTTATTCTAGGATAGGATGTGAAGGAAGGACGTTAGTGGAAGAATTTCGTAGCATTTCCTTGGGCTTATGAAAAATACTGTTTGATTAATCAAAACTAAGTTTCCATTTATTTGAGTTTATATATTTTCTTTAATAAAATCACTGCTGGTATCTACTCGTGGATTCCACTCCGTTTCAATAAATTATAAATGTCAATATTTCATATATTATTTACTTACTCTCGAAATTGAGGTGCCTCTATTCAACTTATACTATCTATTTCTCCATTTATATATATATATATATATAAATTCATATATACATTTTAGAAATATCCTACTGAAAAAGAAAACTATGCGTATAAAGTGCACTTAATTTTTTCGTATAATTAAATATGATAATCGTCTTTTTAATATCATATCGAATTTTGCATATGAACCACATAAATTGCCCATTTTTGTGTTCATGTATGATAATAAAGTAAATAGAAAACAGATATTATACAGACGCGTACTTAACTCCATCGTGTGCGCAAGCCCTTGTATTTCAAACACAAATGGTTAACCTTAACATTCGATCAGTATTTTATCGTTTTCAGTACAATCGCATTTTACATGAAATCTTTCCGAGAATCATACTATTTACAATAGATATATTTCCGTCTCATTGCTTTAATCGCAATTCTCTAGTATCGAGGATATTAATTTTGATTTTTGAACGATTTTAATCGATTGAGATTTTGATAGTTTTTCGTTTGTCAAGTACGAGAGCACGCATCGCGCTGGATATTCAAAGAAGTCGACAAAAAAAATTCTGGTTCAAGAATTTCACGGACTTGTGTCGGGCCCGTCGGTCATTTCGATTCGATATAATTAAATTTTCGTTTAGAGTATGTACACGACTATATTTCGTCTTCTATCATAGCCGTAGTATTGTTTGAAAAATATACGAAATGAATACTTCAAACAGTACATACATATGCGCTACATTCATATGCGTGAGTGTACGACGTTTGCGACGTTTTTGTTATGGTATTTCGTAAATCCCATTTCTGGGATTCTTCCTGTGGGAAAAAAAGAATACCATTCGTTCGATGGATTGTAAAATAAATTATGCCGACATACAGTTTCTAACCTTTATAAGTTATACCTAGACAATTTCACATAAATTGTGCACTCTAATATACGAGACTTGGTATGCGGTACGTAATATTCTACGAAATGTACGTATTATTATTTTATAATCACATACATATGGCATAAATAATTTATAACGGTACTCGAAGAGGTCGGATGAAAAAACTGGTGGAAATAACAGACTGCCTTTGCAACCGTCTTAAATAACATAAGGAATTTAAAAAAACTTAAATTGTAAAACTTACGGTCGCAACCTCGATGTACTGACGTAATGATACGAACTGTACCATTATTACAAAAACTTTCGACTACTATAAATATTAAAATTATTAATATTGAATTCGACAAGAAATAAACGTTTTTCTTGCTAGTCTAGGTAAGCAATTAAACATTTTGGCGGGTAAATAAAAATTCAAAAACAATGTTCCCTTAATATTATACTTTCCATCCGTCCACAAGGTGACTACACTTCACCAAATAATTTACTGTATATATACTTTTCTGCGTCTACATTCTGCTACCGTTTCCAAACGTCCGTTTTATGGATGAAAAACTAAGTCCTTTTTTCAATATATTATTATTATATTGTATTATTATATTATTATTATTATATTATATTATTCTTACACTTCGACACCATTTATCAATGGATTTCCTAGTCACACGTAAGCGATTTTTTTTGGTACACGTTTTTGTTGATTTGTGCGAACCCGCTCAGAGCTCAATCATCTCTTTCGATTGTAACTGCTGTTGTGCGTATTTTTCTCGCTTTAAACAACAATGTCACCGAAGATAGCATCTATTATTCCGTTAAACCACTATATATATATATATATATATATATATATACTAACTCTGCGAACAACTTATATGTATAAAATAATTTTATTGGACGTAGCATGCGATGCATAATATAACAATATAATAATTTAAAACCATAAACATTAACGACAATACAATATATAACATCACATCAGTTACTTTCGTTGTTTACAGTATATATTCCATCTGACAGAGTAAACTGTTATTTTACTTTATACATCAAACTCATCTTCGAACATAGCTCTATAATTATCTTACAAATCAATATTGTTTAAAGTTTCATATTACTTTTTCGTTGTTTTGGTTTCTATTACGAGTATACACATTTTTAAATCGCTCAGTAACATTATCGGTTTCAAAAATAGATATAAAATTGATATTTGTAACTTTTTCAGCTCATTGATGATAAACAATTTTTATTAAAAACTATCCAACCACAACCGATGCTTGTGTTTCTGTTAGATCGAGGAATATGTGAAATATTCAAATGATTGTAGCATGCATTCGATTTGAGTAGATAAATATACATACCATATATTAGTTTTCGAACGATTCAACGTTTGATTTATTTCAGATATTTTGAATGCTTTTGTAATTTTTTACAGCCGCAAAAGTAATTCATGTTAATGATTTATTACCGAGTATATTTGATTTTAGTTTTTAAAAGTTTTCATGTTCATCATCCGGGTTCACGGCAACTATTTTTTTTTTTTTTTATTTAAGTTATGAAATATATTAATAAAAAAAATACATAATATTTGATGTTTTAAATGGGGGGGGGGAATCGGAATCAATCATAACGCCACCAAAGCTTTGTGAGAGTTTGTATTAAAATTGTAAAAAATATTATTAATTGATTTAAAATAAAATTTATTTTAATGAATTAATTAATTTAATAAAATTAATTTTAATTGCTTTACGATGTTTGTATTCATGCGAGTGCACACACAAAATAGTAACACATCCAACTTGTAGTGATAAAAATCGCAGTATCCCTTCTACATTATAGCACGTATATGCGCAATGTGTGTTACACATGTTTTCGGGTAAACGCTAATCCATCCTGTCTTAATACGTAATGATAATGGGCCATGAATAATGTCCCAAACAATGTTTTATTAAACAAAGGATCTATCGTAGCGGTAGATATTATGTTTATTAATAAAAAAAATATATAACTATCCGACGATATAACTACAGACGTCAAGTTTCATTTTTTGCTACAGCCCACAGTTTGATGTTGAAATAAAAATCAGAATTTCAATCACAAAAAGTTATGGGGTACATGTTATTATGAATTACACCTTTGGACCTAAAGAGAGTATATTTAAGTTTCTATTAACTATCGTGAACAATAGTGGTATTAACAAATAAAAAAAAGCACACGGTCATCGACTAAATTGAGCCCTTGTTAAAAAAAAAAATATAAAAAATATAAAAAAAAAAAAATTGTATTTCGATAACAATTTTACTTGTTTTTAATTAAACCGGAGATAATGAAATAGATTTTTATCTAAACCCGACATAATTTAACATTCCATTGGATAGTGTAAGAATCAGCGATATATTATGGTCATAGTACTAGAATAGCTATTACTTTTAGTGAGGCCTTTTGACCTAAAAAAATTCATTTTTTATCTAGGTTTTAAGTAATTTTAAATAAGTACATTATTAAAATTAATTGATAAAACAGTACTTAATATTTTACACGTGGCATGGAGTTAAAATCCCTCCCTCTTTATACAGTTCTGTATATTTGAATAATTGTAAATGTTACGTTCATTAAACGTATCTTAGTTACTGTATCGTATTATTTTTAAAATTTTTAAACGTTCAAAATAGATAAAGGTTTTTTTTTTAATAAATCAGTACGAATATATTTCATCATAAAAAATAAAAATTGTAGTATTGAATTTCATTTAGGGTTCAATATAATTATGGATATTTATATTTAGTATTTATCATACTGTTAATAACCATAATTAAACAGATATACTTCCTCCCCGGGAGAGAAATATGTAAAAAAAATAATTTTCTTTTAGAGTAGAAAATAAAAATACACCATTCTTATTGCAAATGAAGGAGCAAAGGTAGATTACTTCAACTTTGCAAGTATCGAAACATTCAGTAATCGAATGATACTCACTGACGTAATCAAAATTACGCGATTCCGTTCTCCATTTCATACATTCAGGCGTGAACGATGAGTATTCAAATTATTGTTATTGTTTTAGTTGTGCAGTGCAGTATCGTTCACAGGTGTTTCAAATATGAATTTCTCATGCCAAGAATTGATTTATCTCCACGCTTTTCGATTAGTTTTATTATAATACACATGCATGTAGAAATAATTGAAAAATGTCTACATACTCATTATTGTTCAATTTTTCTGATAATTTTCTAATTGTTGTGTGAAACCATTCCATAATTTGTTAAATATTAATTATCTTTCATATTCAGTGTCCAATTCTTGAGTTCTAGTAAATTAATTCAAATTTTAATAGTAAAAATATTTTAAGTGTTTTAAGTATTTGAATTCATTCAATGATTGAAATGATGTTTAAAATATATTTATACATGAAGTAAGTTTTGTTTAAAATAAATTGATATTTAAATGAAAAATAAAAAGGTAATGTATATAAATGTAGTAATATATTTAGGTGTAATTAAGTTCTGGTTATGATGCATTTATATAAAAAAAAGCTACATATTATCTGAAAGGTGGATTATTTTTTCCATCCTGAAATTAAACTCCTGTCAGTTTCTAATGATTTTATATTGGGATTCTACAAACGTATTCCAATTTAGATTTTGAATTGAGCAAAAAAGCTAGAAGTTTTTTTTTCAGAAAAAAAATACTTTTTCGAATAGTTTATGAATATTTTTTGTTTAAAACCACAATGTTTAAAATGTAAAAATTTAACACAAGTTCTACTTGATATACATGGTTGTTCGGTTTTTTTTCATACTACTATTTGAAATTGATAAATTTCCATGTCTGAAATATATGTTTGTATGTCTATATATGTGTTGAATAAATTTAATCTGCATGTTCTATTTGTGTATGATTAATACATTTAATCAAAATCAAAAATGTATAACATCCTATTTAGTTGATAATAATATTTTACATATATTTATTAGATATTCTGTAGACACTCTAATTAGAATAAATAGGTAACTTTATGTGACAAATGATTATAGTACTCTATAAGTAATGGCAAAACCCATCCGTTATTGGTCATAATGTTCATATAAAGGTTTTAGTGTTCTATAAAGGATCTATAGAATACATTGTGTTTATAAGATACATGTTGTGTATTCTTTTTTATGTAATTATTGAAACAAAATGTTTGAAGAGAAACAGAACGGTATAAATAAGAATAATTGAAAAATCAATTACACATCAATCATAACTATGCCTAGTGTCTTATTTTCAAAATTGGATCAAAAATAATGTAATTTTATAACAAAAAATTCAACTTAACGAATATACTCTTATATTCACGTGGTCAGGAGTAATTGATTAATTATTTTATTACCAAAGTTATTGAATAACATAGAAAATACGATTTAGAAATAATTATACAGATGAAAAATACTTTTTTCTAGATCTAGTATGAATCAAAAAATACTAAATAACTAACTCATTATGTAATACTAATAAATATTGTTATTTATATTATGATATTAACTTACAGGTTGTTATAATTTGAGGCTTTTTTTTTTACTGAAAACAAATTTAATAACATTTTGAAAAATATAGTTGTTTAAATTTAGAATAAATATATAACTGAAATTATAAAAACTAATTAAGATAGTAGATTGACGAAAACTATTTATATAAATATATATACATAAAAGTATAATGTGAGATGATATTTTATACACATTAAGTAATTTTATCCTTAAATAATTTGTTCACAAAGTAGATATTAAAAAATGAAATATTTTTTCCATGCTTATTTCCTGTAAATTATAAGGGGTGTTTATTTCATACGTCATAAATCGTTTCCCAGTTGGTTATTAAATAAGCCCATATTTAATACTTCTGTAGAAGTCGGTTTTACGATATTTTTCCTATTACAGGTAATTGCTCGAAACCAGTGAAATTATTATTTTTTAAATAAATAAGATGGAACATTTTAAGGACAGAATCAATTATAATAGTGAGCAATGTCACTTATTTTAATTCGTTATTGTTATTGTATCTATATTACAATCTGAAGTTAATCTGCGATTTAGTTTTTTAGATGTACGGAAATCAATGTGGTAATAAAAGATATTCAGATCGTTTAGTTATTGACGCGTACTCATAAAATTAATCGTTATTGTTAAGTAGTGTTTAATAAATGAAATACAGTAATGGTTCATAACATAATCGGTGAATGTGTCTGCCGAGGGATTATGATTCACAGGTGCAAATGATTAATAATGTAAAACTTATGTATACAACCATTTATTCAACCGTTGTATATACACATTTGTTTTCAGACAAAACAAGAAAATTATAGTTTTTTGTTAAAATATGATAGTACTTTTTTATATTAAAAAAATGTGTCCCACTGTTTTATTAATTAGAAAAAAAATAGTATATATATATGTATATTTGCGAACAACGGAGGACGCAATTTGTGAAAAAGGTTTTCGGTCGCATTTCATTCTTAATTATTTTTTGTTTAATATCATATTATATTCACCTTATTCGGCTATTGGTATAACATAAAAAAACATTTGTTATATAACTTTAACGAGAGACGTATAATTTAATCGGGTTTTGGTTTTAATACAAATGGAAAAACCAAAGCTCGGGTTAATTTAACCGTGCGTGAACATTTAATGCAATTGTACTTTGTACTGGTAAACGTATGAATATACTCTAGAGTGAATTATATTTTCAATTTCAATTGTGTTTTGAATAATTAATAATGCAATTTACGTCCGTCATAGATAACTGAAATAAAAACATCGTTATGCGACCCATTACCATTACTTGTATCAGTTCAAAATAAATGTAAATTTATTTAATCTTTAATATGTTCGGAGACGTTTAATTTAATAGGTACGAGACGATAGTGCTGTACGACAAACGTTTTCGATGAATTAAATTGCATTTGGAAATCGACATTTTTAGCCACGTCTATCTGTTCCTTCAGATCAAATACAATTTATTCGTCTTTGCGCTATTCACAATTCAATCAAGAAATATTTGTTTTCAGTGAAAGCTTCCCGCGCAAATTCAAACATTTCTCTTTAAGTTTCCGTGAAATTAGTTTTCCATATTAAAGTGTATGTGATTTTTTTTTTCATTATTTCAGTATCGTTTAACTAGAGCTTTTTTTTTCTGAAAAACCACTGATGTTTTTAGCGTAAAATAAAGTAAAAAGAGTTTTTCCTATATTATATTTGACAAGTAGGTTGTTACTTATTTATAGACATATTATAATGAAATATTTTTTTATTTCGTCTGAACCTTTATAACTTATATCATAATGTTCTCTACATAAAAAACAATATAAGGCCTTTTGATATTTGTTTTGTAGTGTAAAGTTATATTTTAAATTTTAATCAATTTCTTCGTACATACCATCTATACCAACAATTTCATTTAATCAGGAAAATATTGTATTATCTTATATTTCCTGTGATAAAATTGTTTACTAACATATATAAGTTTTATTTTTCAAATTTCCTTTTCTTGTCTTCGTATGCCGTATACGTTTTATTATTTACAGGTGCCCGAAGAAAATACTCGGAGCAAAATGAATTTTAAAATGTGTTATAAAAATGAATTTGTCATTACAAAGATAAACCATAATAACCATATAGTCTTCATATACTACTACTCATATATTAATCTAATCATCGAACAGTATGGATATTGTCAAACGAAATCAGCAGATACTATTAATGTTATTTAATCATATATCGCATACGGTCGGTCGAGTAAATATCATCTTATGGTGTCCAAACGTCTAGGTTTTTTTTTTCGTCTGGAATCCTATTTTGTCTGCATATATACGAAAGAAGCATTTGATACACTTAACCACTCAATTCTTAACAATAAAATAACCCAATTCGATTTTGGTGAATCTTTCTTATCATGGCTGTCTTTTCATCTTACTGATTGCTCCTGAATAATAAATATTAATAATAACATGTCTAAAAAGTGTAATAAACCATCTAGTGTACCTTATGGTGGTCATCTATCATTTTTATTTTTATTTTTAATATTCATAAATAATATTTCTTTAATATTTAAATTTTCTAAATTGTTAGTATTCGCATATGGCCTAAAATTATTTCTTACTATTAATCAAACCAATAACATAATTTGTCTCCAAAAGTAATTTATACAAATATTCTCTTTGGTGTTCAATAAATAGCTTGAATTTGAATAATTCCAAATGCACATTTATTTCATTCTTTCGCCGTTAAGATAAAATTGAAATATTTTAACTATAAAATTAAGGATTATAATCTTAAAAAAAATATTTTATGTTTGTGATTTAGGAATTACTTTATCGGAGAACTTAAGCTTTACCGGATATCTTAATTTAAATTGCTGTAAAGCCATTCGTAATTTATGATATTTTAAAATAAATTGCTCTAAATTTAACAATTATAATCGTTTAATTATACTTATTTCTTGTAAGATCTTTCATTGAGTTCAGCTCAATTGACTGAAAACCAATTTTAGTTGGTAATAAAAAATAAACTTAGAAAAAAATTCAAACATGATTCACCCGTATCTCATAAAATTGGTATGGCTGGTAAACTAGAAAGCGATGGGGCTGTTAGTTGACAAATTTCTACTTTAGAATATAGACGACAAAATGTAGATATTTAATTTATCCATAAACTTTTAACGTGATAGCTTATAATATCGGTTAGTTTCAATTATTTTTACTAGTTAAGGCAAAAACAATTTCGTTAATTACAGTTATCTTAACTGTATGCTGATTTCTTGTATTAACATTTCTAATTTTGATTTTTTTCTTTAACAATGAATACGAATTGAATCGAATCTACTAACCACATGTTTTTTTTTTAAGTATACTTAATTTTACTAGGTATCTTTCTTTTTTTTTCTCCTTAAATGTATTAAAATAATTATTATCAATCTTTTTTCACATTGTATAAATATTTTTGTCTTTTCTCTTATACCCATTCTTAAATATTGTTATATTAAATTGCACGCCCACTATAATATTTATTTGTTCTATGTTTATGTATTCTTGTATCTCATTACCCTTCGAGGGTTTCACTTAATAAATAAATAATATAATTTGGTACCTAGTACTTGTAATTTATGGAATTACTGCCACGGAAAGAAAACTGCTCTACCAACTGTATAAAAATGAAATAGCAATCATAACAATGGAAGATATTCAAAAATATTCCAAAATAAAGTTATTAGACAATAGAAAATTACAGAGAAAGACCAAGGTTGCAATACATAAGTCAGATAATAGAAGATCAAATATATAACACATATCAAGAATTTAAAAGGAAGGCTAGTGATAGAGTAACATGGAAGTTGCTACAAACCAATCATTGGTTAGGTTAGAGAGTTAAAATTGAATACTACAAGAGAGAAGCGATTTGCAATTTATTATTATTTTTATCTTTTACTTTTCACAAGTTCATCATAAAAATACCACATAAATGTAAAAAATATAACGCTTTTAGTGCTCTACAAATTTCTGTGAATTACCGTTACGTACGTTATGTATATTTTAATTATTTGAATATTATTATTTATTGATTATATTATATAATTAATAATAATTTAACAATTTATACCTTTTACGTGTATGTATGCAAATAAAAAAAAAAAAATTTTAGTGTTTATTGTAGTCTAACAGGTTTCAAAGAATTTGATAAATCCTATGCATTTGAATGCATCTCGTTCAACCGAAGAAAGTCTTATTAGGCAATTTTATTCTGTGCGATTGTATTGTGCGATGCTGTGTATTTGAGGGTAAGAATACATGATAATAATGATAAGTGACATTGTGCATATCGACTTTTGAAACGGGTCGGTACCTCATAAAAATATATTGTCTACAAGATCAACTATATGTTTTTATTAAAAAAAATATTGTTTACGTTTATTTGAATAATATAAATTCTCATTTATACTATCTCTATTATTATTATTATTTTTTTTTTTAATAAGCAGTTCTACAAATTCATCTTTTAAATTGAATACAATTTTAAATACGATCAAAAAAAGATGAGTTAATCAAACCCATAGTAAAAATTAACTTAACGATATTGCTTTTTGGCATAGATTTATTAGATTTTTATTATGACGAATAAAGATCGATGTGACTTATTGCAGCTTTTATCCACTGATTACTGTCCTTCGTTAATATTCAGAAATACTAAACTCCGATGCTTTTAATATAGAATGATTTATCTTATGAAATGTCCAATGCCAAGTAATATTATAAAATAAATTATGTAACTATGTAATTATGTTAATTATGTACTATATTATTTATGTCTAGATATAAAAAGAAACATGAATGTAAAATCAAAGTAATTTATTCTTCACTACAATAAAAATGTCTATATTTAATAAAATGTAATTACATTTAAAATTTAAAGTGATAAAAGGATGTATGCATTTAACGTTACAATAATTAATTTAAAAATGTTAGTGAATATCAATAAAAAATCTTGTGAGTTTTAAAATCAACCAGCATTCGATTATTATTTTTTGATACGATAAAATAAAAAATGAATGAATTTTATATTGTACACAAAAGTATTTTAACGAGTATAGCATTGTAATAACATATTTATTTATTCGATGTATCTATTCACAATGAACATGTGCATTTACTGTCAAAAGAGAAAAAATGTTTTAACAGATAGTTTAATCAGGGAATTAAATCGATTGACCATGTTTGCTCTGATTTATTAAATACAATCCTTCATAGATACATTTTGTACATATTTTTATGAACTTATCTAAACTAATAATTTTATATATGTCAATCTTTATATTTAATTATTTAAATTTTTATTAATATTTTGTTATTTGTGTTTTATAATAAATTATAATATGTATAAAATTGAAAAAAAAACGCATGATAAAATTTATATGTTGTATCCATAATATTTTCTTTTAAACAAAATAGTTATCAAAGAGTTAAAAGTACAATCGAATTTCAATTATCTGAATTAATTGGGACCGCAGCTATTCGGCTTCATGAAAGTAAATAGATAGGCTATTAATGGTGTTTATTTATTTATTTATTTTTTTTTTTTTTATATAATTAAAAATTTTCATATGACGAAAAGGTGTGACGTGATTTTTCGCAGCTTAACCTTGAAAACGTTTATAATGATTTAAGTGTTCTGCACAACATTTGGCCTGTTTATCAATTCATTCGTTACTAATAAATCAAGTTTTATTAAGAAATCATATTGGGAACGATGATCATCATAATATCTACGTAAACAATAGTATCTATATAAACTTGTAAAAAAACTATCGTTTTGATAAAAATGTATTTTCTGTAAAGACTGAATGAAGTTAATGTCTCAGATTTTATCAATTGAAAAGTATTAGCAGGACATTAGTAAATTACGAGTAACAAGTTTTTTGTAATTGAAATACCTGGGATGCACGATCGTTGCGACCATTAGAACAAAATACTGCAACTGAATTGAAATAAATTGGGAAAGATGAAGTTTGTTGGTTTTCCAATAGTTATTGAAGAAATCAACCTAAATCAATAACGGACGCTACGAAGAAATATCTCATTGCGAGTACATATTAAGGATGAATAAAATATGGTATGTTTACCAAGACTGCATTCGTTTCCCGCATAATTTGAACACGCAAGTTGGCTAACAAATCGCATAGCTCAATCAAAATCGTAAAAACAAACGGGTCACTATTTTGATGAAAAAATTTCAGTCCGTCGCAGAATTTTTTTTTTTTTTTGTTATTTCATGTGATCCAACGTTAGTGTGAAACAGCAAACCTACGAACAATTGCCATGAAGGATGATACGAACGCGTATTATACACATTTTTATTGTTTTGGACATTAAAAACTTCTCATGAATACGTAATGCTTTTAGGCGATTGATCCACCTGCGTGCTTAGTATCGCATCATTTATTAAGAGAACAATAATTGTTGACGTCAAAGCTATAGTCGAGAAGAATACAAAAATATCGATGTTGATATTTTCCGATGCCACGCAATGATTATGTATGTTTTAAAACACATTGTTGTTTCGTTTGTATAATTCAATGACGTTTCGGTAGATCACGTTCTCATTCTGGTGAATAATAATCATTACATTTAAATTATTCTAAAAAATTAAAAAAACACATAGAAAAGATATTGATATAAGGTAGGTACCAAATATCAGCGTAAGTACAGCTCGTTGACAATGTTTTAGATTTTGTATATTTTATTGCTGAGATAGCTATTTCTACGTTATCTAGTGTCAATAATCATGGTAATATCATGTTCCAATGATGTATAATTATAATTTGTATACTAGGACCGATGAAAAATAAGACTTCAGTTCAGATATTTTATTGCACTGACGTAGTATACTATTAGACGGAAACAAATAAAAAGCCAAACAAACGATTTTGCACACTATCCAAATCAGTTTATGTAATTAATTAAATTTAATTACATGATATTAATCTTGTTACGCTTCATTCCCATTGAATCTTAATATTATATAGTTTTAAAATAATAATTTATAAGGCTCGATTAGGCTCAGTGTGATACGTCGAATAAATGAATTATTACGTTGTTAAAAAATAAGATAAAAGAAAATATTCAGAAATTTATACACCGAATAATATAAACCACGAGCATACACAATTCGGTATTTTGTTAAAAATGTATTTAAAATACAAAATTAACGTAAAAAAGGAACTTTTGTATCTCTTTTTTCGTTCTTGATTAAGTCAGTTCCTGTTTTTAATTATATTTTAATTTTTTTCAATTTTGACAACTTCATAATTAATATATATTATATACGAGTGCAGTGGTAATAATGATTTAACATTGGAAGTCCGTAAAGTTAATATACTCTGGATATAATGAAGTTAACGTAATAATGGAATTTAAATATATTGATAGTAAACAGTTATTATTGAAATTGAAAATATATATAAGTCTACAATTGAAGTTCACGCCTGCATAAGAAAATGAAACAAAACGTCCACTGAAATTTTTGATTTCATAATTATTGTAGTTGTTGCATATTGGTCGTATCTTGGCATCCATTCCATTGTTAGAATGAGTCAATTAGGCGAAACACTCGCGAAAAGATAGTCCACATTATAAAAAATTTAAATTGATTGAGTTGTTAGGTTTGAAAAGACATACATATATATACATTCGTATATGCATAATAAATTCGTGTAGATGTATTTACGTAATACAATATTTTATGGGTTGAATAATAAAATTATGTATGGGTTTAATAGAAAATACAAATATTTGTATATGCCGTTGACAAAAAAAAAAAAAAAAAATAATTAACTTTTTTTTCACTGAGCATTTTTTATTCCGTGATGCTCGAACAACGTTAAAAACATTACTGTCATATAATACGTATACCTATTTAATTTTTGATATAAATTCATTTTAATTTTAATTATTTAACTATCAAATGACCCCATTAACCGGTGTTGTGAGTCTGATAAACGAATTTTTTTCTGCATGTTAATATACGTGCGAATAGGGACTACTATCTGCTGTTAATTGATTTACCGTAATTTGTATTTAATATTAATGCAGAAAACTACAAGACTATTTTTTTTACAATACTATCCTTATCTTATGCATCGCTTTTTGTGACTCCTTGTGTTCCAAAGCAATAGTGCTTTGGTTCAGGTGAAAATATTAGTATCGTTTAACTTAAACTACTTTTTTTTATTTTCATCCGATACCCGCAATAATATTTACATTGTTTAAAAAACACTTTCAGTGTTCAATATGTTAATTTTTAATATAACAGCTCACTTATTGTTTAATGTATATCCACTTAATGTATATTAATATCGTAGTATACTGCAGTTTTAACAAGGTTTACTACGGCTTGCAGATTGAAATAAGTTTTATGAAAGAAACAATAACAATAATTTTAAAAGTCAATTTGTCGACACTGAACACCGGTGGTGCTTTGTTCTTTAGTGTACCAGCGTTAATTTTAAACTTTATTATTAGCACATAACTGATTTTAATACTACCAATGGCCAATTCGATGCGATAGAAAATTTATTCTTAATAAATTAACAGTAGTAGAACACTCGAAGAAGCTTTGGGACTTAAGCGTTTCCTCCCACGACCGAAATATCTTATGTCTAGGCTAGGTGAGTTAATCAAATTTTCTTATACTGTAAACACTTTAAGTCTATTGTTTTTTTTTTTTTTTTTTATTCAATACATTTGGTAATTTAATTTAACAGACATCTTACAAACTTTAATACAGTGAAATATTAACACAACTTTAATTAGTTCCAGTTTTAAATGATTATCTATTTCTTTTTTTTTTAATATCATATATTATTTTTACAACAAATTTATAACTTAAAAAAATTGCGACTAAAAATACTATTTAAAAACGGTAACTTGTGTGTAAAGTTAACTATTTAAAATCTCTTTAACTTTTAACTTATTTACTCATTAAACAAGGTTTAAAATTTTTGTAAATAAGATGTATTTATGTATATCATTGATTTTATATTTAATATACAGTGAATTTTAAGTCACTCATCTCTCTTAATCAAAATTTTAAACTACACACTATTTCAAAATATTTATTCTTGTAATACAAAATCTATTTTTTAAAAATGTATTTGTACATTGTATTTTCCTATACATAGATTGTTTGTACGTTATCTCAAGTAGTAGCCCTTGTGGCATTATCAATATTTTGTGTTCTAAATTTGTATTAATTTAAATTTTTTTGTGTATAGTAGCCAAAATTTGTGTGCACCAGTACTTACGGAATCATCCTATAAGATACGTTATAAAAGATTCAAAAAAAAATCGGTATACAAGTTTGGAAATAAATTTTTTAAATCTATATATTATACATTTTCCAAAAGTCAAGAATTGAAAAATGCAAAAGTTAAACACAAATAAGATGCCGAGAATAGTTTAAAAATTAGGCTGCACAATTGGTATTGTTTGAAAACAAAAACGTATAACCAAAAGCTTGAGATGCCTCGGCAGTCCCTAGATGGTTTATGACGTACGGATGGTAACGAATTCCATACCGCGCACATAAGGTCAATTAAATATATTACGATGCCAAAAATATAAAACGAATTTTTTTTGAATTTCTGATTTGTAATTCTTATAAAAAGACTTTCATAATTATCATTTAAAGTTGTGTTTGTTACAACAGGGTCCGAGGATATCAGCATCCAGTTAAATATGTTAGTATTTGTATTGATTCTAGAAGATTTTCTCGAGTGAAATTGTCTTAATATTTTGTATCCTTTATGGGCACATTCAATTAAGTCTTCTGACAGTTACCCTACTGGTAACGGTAAAGATTTTATAATGTCTGCTCCATGAATTAATAGTTTGTGAATAGTGGCACTCATTTTATATCAACCATAATGTGAAATAGCCATTTGTGCTGTTTCAAAGCAATAATTTTCAAACATTTCTTCTTTGGTATAGTGCCCACAAGAAATAACGCAAAGTATATTTAAAAATCTTTCTATTAATTTTTTATCAATTCCAGTTATATGAGAAACAAGTGAAGGATTTTAAAAAAATTTTGGATCGTGTTACCATCATTACTGTTACCTCCACCTTGTTTTGGCTGATCAACAACGTGATCCATTTCTTTTTTTTTTTGCATATTTCTCTCTTGCTTTTCAGTGCTGTAATTATAATTTATATGCCATTCAAGTAAATATTCATAGCATCTAAGATGTGCATGTCGTATAGAAATACCATATTTGAAGGTGTCTTTATTACAGAATCTATTATTTATTTTTTCTAAATTATTTAAATCTTTAGGAGTAGCATTATAAACATTACATGCTTGGGAACTTAAAGTCTCGGTAAAAATGTTGACAGTCTTTCCATCCAGTATTAAAATGTATATGTATAAAATGTCATAAGCCTATAGTGTATGTACGACGCCTCGTTGTCGAACGACAAATACTATTCGGGCCGCGACTCGTCTGTACCCCAACCAAAAAAAAAAGGGGTGTGCAATTCGGTTTCGACCTTTTTTCGTAAACGAAACCGACTTCGACAAGACGACCCCAGGACCATCGTTGGACCGACTGAAACCGCGAACACGATAATTCGCTTTTGACCGCCAAACCCTGCGCGATCGCGAGCATGATGTAAAAATCGGATTTTCAATATATCCTATCGCTCTAGCCGTGTCCGTTGGTTCGAATATATCTTTCGCACTCGGTGTCTTTTCGTGCACGTTAGCACGCGTTTTAAATATTCAGCGGATAAATAATTAGAAATAATAATTAATCATATAGAATCGTTATATTCTTTATTATACGTATTGCCATTGAAACGCCATTGATAATAAATATATTATATTACGAATTCGCAGTCCATAATATTACAGTATTACAGTATTTCGTTATGGTTCAGAGTAGGGGTGGGCAACTGGCGGCCTACGGGTCGCATCCAGACCACGAGCTTTTTTTATCAGGCCTGTACTAAACGAGTATATTCTAAAATTACATCATACAATTTTAAAGTTTATCATCTATAGTCTGACTTATCGAAATGATAATTGTTATTTAATATTAAATATCGTTATATGTCTAAATGTCATATGCATGTATAAGTATAGCTTTCAACCATAGCTATTCGTACCGAACTATTTAATTTAATCAATTTCTTCGTATCATTCGTATCGTGCTGTCGTGTGTGTTGAATTTATTATTTCCGTGTATATAATTTTTTTTTTTTCTATGCTCTGGCCCACTAGATTTTAATTTTCTAAAAATTGGCCCTCTAGTAACTTTGAGTTACCCATATCCGGTTTAGAATATTATCAACGTGGAAATGTCTATTTCGATTTTAAACGTAATCTTTGGTTAACATCCGCTATATCAAATGCTTTTAATCATATTATACGCATCGATGCTGTTGGTAACCAAGTTGATAGCATTGTATATATATTACTTATTCAATTTAGCAAGCTTAAAACGTTCATGGTAACATTGCCGTTTAGTTGTAGGTCTTGCCTGTTTGGCGCTAAACTGAACAAAAACGCAAAATCATAATTCATATTATCAAATATCTCGTACAAAACTATATTGCATTAGGGCACACAAAAGAGCATTCAAAATATACATTTCATACGAAAATCGGTGCACTTCTTGATCTTTCCTCAACATTATAACGATTTTACGACATACGCGCAAACTTTACACGACGGCGTAAATAAGTTTTCCGCTTCCTCGCCATCGCGGCTCTCCCGCACTCTCGTCATTGCTGATGGTTGAACCACGTATTTCAGTAAACTTTGTAATAATATTATGAAAACGGTATTCAACCCATAACCCATTTCAGTCATATAATTTACTAAGTTTTTGGACGGTTTTAAAAGGTCTATTTAAATGCATATACAATATGAAAATGTTTTGTTTCTTTCAGCTGACTTTCCACGTTTAATCGTCGTGTAATATAATTGCTATAATAACAAATAGTAATGTTTATTATAATTGAATGTAATTTGCTCATCGTCACGTTACTATGATAAATACATCAGTTTATAAAGCAGTTCGTAAGAATATCGGACTTGTTCTTACCTCCGGAATGTGAATAAAACAAGGCGTATTGTACTGAATTGATTTTCTTTAATTTTTTTCTAACTTAATATAATATTAAAACTGTTTTCTTTCTTTTTCCACACAAATGTTAAATAATTGTACACGAAAATTGTCTAAAAATTGTGAATGATTTGTGACGGAATCAAATTTTAGAAAATACGTCATATATGTACATACGCAATAATAATAATTATAAAAATAATAATCTTCAACTAAACAAAGAACGTCGACGGTTTTTTTGCAAACAATTTGGCCGTACACGGGTTGTTAAAATTTAACATTTTATGTTAAGCTATCATTTATTTTGAAATTATTTACAACTTATATACGTTGAGAGTTGATGCGAATTAATACTTGTTTGAGATGGAATATTATCAGGAGTAAAATTTACCACAATAAAAACCTGTCTGTTTGTTGTAATACGAATTTAAGTTTTATTTACTGTAGCGACTGTATAATAATCAACGCCTGCGAACATGGGCCGTTCTTTACAGAGATGTATGTTTTCAATTATTATCGTTTGTTGCGTTACGTTTTAGTTTTAAAACATTTTATATCCTTGTTGTGTTCGTGTCCGTCCATCCGCTAGTTACCTGTAACATAATAAAATTACGATTGCTGGTAAGTATTAAAACATTCAATTGTATTCATGTATAAATCGGTATTGAAAAATATCAAAATATGAGTTTATAATACGAAATAACCAGAATTATTATAAATAGGTACTGTATTACTATTACAATATCGATAATATGTGCTATTTAATTAATTTAGGTTTCTATACATTTAAGCGTAAATAAGATACCACATGCTTTTTAAATATCGTACACGGAATTACAGTTTATTGTTTGAAATACGTTTAGAAATTGAGAATTCGTCACGCTCACCGAGTGAACTTTCCTTGCTCGTTGTTACTTTTTACTCCTCGTTGAAAAACATTAAACAACTCTCTGATTTACATGCCCTGCGGATATTTTTTTACGTCCGACACGTTGTACAATACGATTTTCCCAACACTTAGACAACAAAAATTCAGACGTCATTGATCCGAACCACTTTCGGTGCAGCAATTAGGTTATCTGCGATTACCACATGACATCTCAACGCCATATTTTCCCACCCCATTCGAATTCGTCCGCGACAAGTCCGACGATGTCTTGATCTAACCTTTGACAATGCACCCAGTGGACATAAAAAACGAACCCCACATGCGATATTCAATATTGTCAATAACGATGTTAACACTATACAACGCTGCCGACGTGCTAATATATTACGTTCGTCACCGGCATCCTGTACAGCGGGTTTTGGAATTCTTATTGAAACCACCCCCACGCGTGTACTAGAATAATAAATATATTTTTATTGTATATTTTAGTAAAGTTTCAGCAAAGTTTTTCGCATTGATTTTCATTAGCGTACGAAAGTTTCCACGCTGAACTTCGAAATATAATAATTTATTCTTCTTCTTCTTCTTGGGTTAATCGGCCGCTAGGACCATCCCGTCTCACAACCAATTCTCCAGCCATCTCTATTCATCGCCAAATCCTTCCAGTTTACTCCGCCTCCTAAGTCTTCTATATCCTTCTTAATTATATCTTCCCATCTCAATTATGGTCTTCCCAAGGGCATTTTTCCTACTGGATTCTATTCCAACACCATTTTTAGTAGAGTTCTGGCTTTGCATTGCATGTCCTGCCCAACGCAACCTTCTTTTCTTAATCGTCTCTGCTATGTTATTTTTATTAAAAATGTATTGTAGCTCTATATTTTTCCTTCTTCTCCACTCTCCTGTGATGTCATATTTTATTGGACCGAAGATCTTCCGTAATATTTTCCTTTCTAGTATCAAGAACTTATTCCCATCTGATTTCTTTAGTGCCCAGGTTTCCGATACGTACAATATCACTGGTCATATTAGACTAGTATACAAACGTCACTTTATCTCTCTTGATAATGATCTAGAACTTAATAGTCTCTATAAACCATAATAAGTCCTGTTTTCCGCTTGGATTTTCGGGGCTACTTCCTTGGTGATATCATTGTTTTCACTCAGAATTGAGCCAAAATATTTGAAAGAATTGACTCTCTTAAAATTAAAATGATCTACCTCCAAAACGTGATGGATGGACAATTTTATCTACCTATAATCATATATTCAGTTTTTTGTTCATTAATTTGTAGTCCTACTTTCTGTGCTGCGTCATTAAGTCTTTCACAGAGCCGTATAATTTCATCTTGAGATTCATCCATCAGTACTATATCATTGGCATATGCCAATAATGGAATAGTCGAATTCCGGTGTTTTATTCTTTCGTGGGGTTCAATTTTCATCTCTATTATTATTTTTTCCAAAACCAGATTAAAGAGAATAAGTGAGTTGGAATCATCCTGTCTACGGCCGGATTTTACTGTAACTGGATCAGACTTCATATTTCCGACTTTTATTTTGACTATGGTTTCCATGATGCTGATTGAAACTAGATTGACCAGCTTCTGGTGAAAATCGAACTCTTTCAGAATATTTATGAGACTTTCCCTATGAATACTGTCGTATGCTTTTTTGAAGTCAACGAATAACGTATGTATCTCCTTATCAAATTCTAATGTTTTTTGATATAATAATAATAATAATAATAATAATAAATAATTATAATAATAATAATAATAATAATAATAATAATAAATAATTTTAATAATAATAATAATAATAAATAATAATAAATATTTGGTCCGTCGTTGACTTACCCAGTCTAAAACCACCCTGATATTCCCCAATTGTCTGTTCTGCTTTTTCTTTTATTCTTGTTAGAATACAGTTTGAGAACAGTTTGTACGCCACATTCAATAGAGCAATTCCCCTATAATTATTACGGTCTTGTTTATTTCCTTTTTTGTGTATTGGGCAGATTAGGGACGTTTTCCACTCTTCTGGAAATTCTTCCGTTACCCATACTTTTTTTATCACTTGCCAGATCCATTGTGTCACATCTTCCCCTCCTTTTTTAAGCAATTCAACCTGGAACCTATCTTCGCCTGAAGACTTATTATTTTTCAGATTCTTTATTTGTAAGTCTATTTATTGTAGAGTTGGCTTTAGGCATTCTTGGTTGTTTATATTTCCTAGGTTAAACATGAACAATTCGTCTGGTTCTTCACAGTTCAGAAGTTCTTCAAAGTATTTCTCCCATTCTTTAGCTATATCTAGAAACCAAGGATCCATTACTATCTCTAATAAAACGTTCGCTTCTTTTGAAATCTCCATTTAAATTCTTAATAGTCTTATACATCTCACGTGTTTTATTTGCTTTAAAATCTTGTTCTGCCCTTTCTAGCAAGTTACATACAAATTTTCTTTTCTCACATCTTAGAATCTTATCTGCTTCCTTTTGTCATGTGATGAACCTTATTCTCTTTGTCTCATTCTCCGTATTCTTTAACCATTCTTCATGAGCAGCTTTTCTTCTCTGTATTGCTTTCTCACATATATTATTGAACCAAACTTTTGATACATTTCTTTTTGTTCCTATTACTCCCATCGCTGCTATTTCTATAGAATCTTTGACATTTTTCCATATTTCATTCACATCACACAGTCTGGCGATAACGTTCGACATGAACACACGTTCGCGCGTACGTCCGCTCCGTTATCGGTCTCCGTAATTACTCCGAGTCCACCAAACATGGCGCCGCCTCAACCACCACAAACCCAAAAATCAAAACGGCATTTATCCTCGCCTTCTAGCCCATCACTACAAGAAGAAAAGAAAATCAAACAATATACATCACCAAATCGATACGCGGCATTGGCCAAGGTCTCTGACGACGAAATTGAAAATGAGGTATTTAAACCAAACGATAACATAGTAATCTGTGAGCAACTAAATAAAACTAAAACCACACCTATGCCTACCCGAATACCGGCGATCTACATTAAGAACGTCACCAACTTCTCAATATTCAGTAAGAAAATAATATCACTCACAGGCACTAACGATATTTCATTTAAGTCTACACCATCATTTATTATAATCTGCCCCAACAATCGCATAACCTACAACATAGTAATTGACTACTTAAAAGAAACCGAAGCCGAATTTCACTCTTTTCGGCCGCACTGCAAACGTCAATACAAAGCAGTAATCAGAAATCTGCATCACTCCACTATCACAACTGATATTACAAACGCCCTGGCTGAACTTGGACACTCGGCCACGCGCGTGGTTAATATCAAAAAGAACCATCGTCCTTTACCAATATTCCATGTAGAACTGGTTCTTAAAGAAAACAATAAAGAAATCTTCAAGATTACAAAACTTCTTCACTCCGCAGTATTGATTGAAAAACCATATACCAAACGAAAAAACCCGCCTCAATGCTACACATGCCAAGCTTACGGCCATACGCGCAACTACTGTAGTCAGCAGCCTAGATGCGTTAAATGCGGTGAAAATCACTTAACAGATATGTGCACCAAAGATAGTAGCCTTCCGGCTAAATGTGCACTATGCTCTGGTGCACACACAGCTTCATACAAAGGTTGTATAATTTACAAAAAACTGACAAAATCAACAAACAAACCAAAAAAGACAGAAATTCCTAAACGACAAGTCACCTCACGTCGTCATGCATCGCATGCTCCCCCGTCCGGTCCATCATATGCCAATGTAACAGCCGCTCAACCAATATCCAGTACTACAAATTCAAATTCAACGTCAAACATCTTGAACGAACTCAAAATATTATTTAATCCATTAATTTCTCTGATAACTGTAATTTTAAGCAAATTAACAACAATATTCCCATAGCAGTCATTATTTCCAATATTAAATCTTTTATCAACAAACCTCATTAAAATTATCTACAATCCCATTCCATATTCTATTTGTATAAACCGTAATCTAAACTTTTAAACTGTAATCTACAAACTTGTAATAGCATGCAATATGCTGAAACATTTAATTATAATAAATAAAAAAAAAAAAAAAAAATTCACATCACTGGAATGTTTTATCTGCTTCTCTTCAAAAATCTTCTTGATTGTGCTGTTATAATCCTTGAGAATCTTCTTGTCTTCCAACTTCTCCACGTAATATTTTCTCATGGATGTTGCATTACATTTATTGTGCTTTTTTAGCTTTATACGTATCCAAACACCCACTAGAAGATGATCAGAATCAGAGTCTGCCCCACGTAATGTTCGAACATTAGTAATTCCATTTTTAAATTTCTCATTTACCAGAATCTGGTCTATCTGATTCTTATATTTTCCATCAGGTGATACCCATGTGTACTTATGAATCTCCTTGCATGGGAACATAGTGCTTTTTATACATAGTCCTACTTTTCCTACTGCAAAATGTATCAGTTTCATACCGTTGTTATTCGAAGCCTCATGTAGGCTATGTGTCCCAATTATCGCTCTTTACAGTACTTCTTTGCCGATTTTAGCGTTCAAATCACCTACAACTATTTTAACATCCCCAACTGCTGTATCCATTGTGTCTTCTAATGTAGAGTAGAACTCTTCCTTCTATTCATCGTATTTTTCTTCAGTTGGTGCATGAGCATTAATTAGAACTATTCAAAAATCTCTGATCATTAGTGTAGCGTGGATATTCTAGGGCTAATATCCCTAAAATCCTTCACCATGTGGATTATTGATTTATGTATCACGAAACCAGTCCCTAATCTATGTCCTTTTTCACTATTTCCGTTAATTATAGTTGTTTGAGATATTTTACTAGATCCTACATCTTCCCATCTCACTTCTTGCAGGGCAATACATATGATTTTATACTTCTCTGCTACTTTTACTAAATTCAATGCTGCTCCTTGTTAAAATATTAAATAAAGTTCGTAAATTCCAAGTACCACAAAATAAATCCGATTTTCAGTTTCCAGTCTTTTTTTCAAATAATCCATCCCGAGGCTTGGTGTTAGAGTCCTGAACGAAAATTGTTTTATTAGGCAGAGTTGTTAACCCTGCACTAAACCCCCAACCTGGAGGACCAGGCTACCCCAACCACTTAAGGTAAGAGTAGGGCTGTTGCAGTGTACTTATTATGATACACTGGGCGATGGGCACACCACTTTCCCTACGCCGGAAAGTAATAATTAATAAATAAGTAATAATTTATAGTCAAGTATTATAATAACAGCGACGTATTTCTACAAAACAATCTGTTTTATTTTATTTCATCTCATTTTTCAGAATGTATTTTTTTATACACGCAGATTCATTGAAAATATTTTTTGGAGGGAATTTTAATATTTTCGATCTGATGTGTCTGGGGAAATTTGGATTTTGCACTACAATTTTTTTTAATATTTTTTTAATTTAAAATGTTTAAGCAAATCAATAATCTTACTAGTTTTCTTGTTTTTAACATTTAATATATTATAGCATAATATATTTATGTAATTAGTTAAATAAAAATAAAGTTCACAGAATAATCAAATATTTCAGTTATTTAATATAAAATATAGCTATTGTTAAATATATATAATAATAACTTTAATGAGGTTTATATATAAGATATTTGATATTGAAATTACCGACAATCATGAGAAGTTAGTAGTGAATTTTTTTAAAAGGGAACTAATATAGAAATTAAAGAGTTAAATAAGGTTTTCAATTTGTTCAATATTCATGACATTGAATTGGAAGTATTGAATGTTGATATAGCAGATTTTATTTTAGTTTTTGATGGACCGGATAAGGTTTTATTAGATACATGACGACTTTTAAGGACGTGTTGAGTTTTAAGTTTTACTTTTATTGGTTTAGTCATCGATTTTGTCAGTTTGTATGTGTTATATAGTCGTTGTACGTTGCTCTATGTGCACCAGAGCTTAGTGCATATCTGTACAGGAGGCTACGATCTTTCACATTTCAGTTAAATGATTTTTGCAACATTTCACATACCTAGATTGTTAAATGCGGTAGTTACGCGTATAGCCATATGTTTGACATGTATGTCATTAGGGAGGACCATTTCGTTTTGTGTCTAGTTTTTCGATAATCGCATCAGAGTGGTGATCTGTATTAATCTTAAACATTTCTTGGTTATTTTCGTTAAGAGCGAGTTCTACGTGGAATCACGCGAGATATATCTTTTTGATAGTAACCGCGTGCGTGAGCGAGTGTCTTAAGAGTTCGATCCGAGCGTCTGAAATATCAAATAATATTTTAGAATGATGGAAATTTCTAATTACTACCTTATATTGGCGTTTAAAGCGCGACCGAAAGTAATGAAATTCTGGATAGATATCGTAATCAATTACTTTATTTATAGGTTATGCGGTTTTTGAGTTGGAGCATTAGGAATGATGATGTGGATTTACACGAACGATTGTAAATAAATGTGAGTGATATTATTTTCTTATTGAATATTGAGAAATTGGTGACAGTTTTTCCATAAATCGTTGGTATGCGAATGTGCTTTGGTGTGACTTTAGTTCGAAGTAATTGTTTATATCTAATTATGTTGTTTCAGGAATGAATATTTTGGTTTCAGTTTTGCTATGTGTCTAGGCCAGTGCGGTGTAGCGATTTGATGAAATAAAATATTAGATATTTTTTTTCCTTCTTATTGTTGTGAAGAGCTGGAAGGCGAGGATAGATGTCGCTTTGATTTAACCATATGTGATGATCGAGGCAGCACCATGTCAAGAGACGTAACCTAAGTATGTTATGTAACAGTGCGAAGTCTGTGTGTAGCATACTTCGACGGATGAAACCTGTTTGCGTGCATTTAAACTTTTTTGCCACTCGTTTGCGTACAAATGTACAACTCATTAGCGCACATAAATTTTTAATAACTGCTATAAATGACCCAAACGTAGGATTCGTTTGAATGCATAAACTATAGCAAAAGTTTTTATATTTTACGAGTACATGTTTTATTAGTGCATCTAAACAACAGATTACCTGATTTTAAAAACACAGAACTCAATATACATAAAGTTTTCAATTATAAAACGTTTTCCTTTCAAAAACATTTGATGTTTGAATATTCATAGTACTACAATGAATAAAATTATTAAAGTACCAGCAACTCGTGCCTCGGTAACATCACACGTTCAACTAAACAATAGACATATAGTAGTAGTATAACTCAAAATGTAGCCAAAACATTTGCGCACCAGTTCATCAAAAACTTTTGGGATTGCGTGTATCTTATCGAAATGTTTAAGATAAATCGTATTATTATAAGGCACTGCATGTTGCAATAAGGGTCCGAACGCACTGCGGTATTTTCACCGTCGGGTCCGAACGGTTTTACCCGAACGGTTTTTACGTTCACACCAAACTACTATATTTAGACGGACTGCACCGCACTCGACGGTTTCGCTGTTCTCCGCCGTCGGTCGCCGCGACATGCTGCGGTTTGACGGCGCTGCCGTTGTACCGTTCGTAAAGTAAACACATTGTTTCGAGGGGAGGAAGCCACTGTGACTATAGTCAACGGTTAATTTTGTAATTTTGCATATTTTTATATTTTTTTTCTAATTCACCAAATGCTTCTGCGACAGCAATCACTTTAAATAAATTGTCATAATCATCTAACTCCATTCTAAATAAATTAAATGTAATATAATAAGTAGGACTATGCATTAAATTAACTAATAATTTAATTTATAACTTACTTACATGTATTTAGGTGTTTGTGTACAAATCGTGGTACGTAGGTATAAAAAATTTAAATTTACAGTATTAGATATAGTGAAGTATAGTAAATACAATAGATCACAGACCATAGTAGTTGGTTAACCAACCACTGTACTATCAACTATCAATATTCAATTTTCTTATGGAAATTAGAAATTGATATTTAGCCAGTTTAGGCGCGAAAATTGAGTGATAACACCTAATGTATTAGCGATAAAAAATCGCAGTGCGGTGCGGGTCGTAAAATCCGCGAACGGTAAAACCGTTCGGACCCGACGGCGAAAATACCGCAGTGCGTTTGGACCTTAAGTCTATATTAGGAATGAGATTTAATAGTTGTACATAAACGATTTGTCATTTTTCAGGTCAAAATTTTGATTAGCTGGTTTTTATGTTTTTCATTGTATGCAAACGAGTTGTCAGTTTCCAGGTAAAAAACTGTGTACTGTGCATAACCGATTTCGACATTGGTGATAACGGAGCTCGATAGACATACATGTGCCCGTGGTGGCGGTTAGAGTACCATACTAAAATTTAATTTATGCTCCGAGAAAATGGATGGGGAGAGTATTCGAGAACATTTATCTCTTAAATAGCATTTCGAAAACGGTTCCGTTTTTAATCTCATCGCCACGAGCAAATATTAGATAAACAAAGGGTGATGCATTAATGATTTGATGCCTAATCCGGAGAAACACAGTCATCGCAGGTGTCAAAAAAAGTGGTCGGTTACCACACGTTTGGTCTTCCACGGTTGAACAGCATTTGACCAACTATCGCTACTATTTCAACTATCTCTTGTACATAGACACGTCAGCTGAGTATAGTAACCGATAACGTTCAGACATACATTTTTTTGAACCTAGTCCTTTGGTGTGAAAACTTATAACAGCACCAAATGCACATACTATTGACTGACGAGAAAGTACAATACAATATTGAACTATGTACCATTACTCAAATATTTACCCAAACAATATTCATGCCATTTATAGTTGGGAACTATGTTACGATGTCAAAAAAGGAAAATATTTACTGTTGTTATTGTTACCTCACAAATGGTGACACTTTAAAGAATTAGTTTTACGTTAAAGATTACAATATAATTGATGATATACAAAAATTGATCCAAAAAAGTTATCCAGATTTCCTAGAAGTTTTGTATAAATGTATGTTAAACTTTGAACGGTTTCTTTAAATAACAAAGAAGATTAAGTCCTTTAAAATTTTAAAATTAAAAACAGTATGAACTTTTCACGTAGATTAGACAACTTAAGAATATTTTTTGGAAGGCCATTTTAAGGTTTTTGTTAAAATCAACGCGTGTAGTTAATTCAGCGATAATCATACGCATTCTCATTAAATATTATTTTAAGGATTATTTTAACGACTAATAAATTACACTTAATTGTTAAAACATTTGTAAGCTCATTATATTCCTTATCGTAATTTTCAAATCATGTCAAAAACCGATGAAGAAAAAAAACATTCTAAAAGAATTTTATTATTATTATATTATTCAGTATTACAGTAAATTTATATATTATTGTAAACGTTTTTATTTTCAATTCGTTTCCATAGAAACTATAAACCAGTATACTTGATAACACGTTGTATATACGATAATAATAACTGTGACCCCCCCGCAGAAGTTTGTAAATTTTCAATCGAATTCCGTTTGTTCTTCAGCAGTAAACGTTCGCTCGAAACGTTTCGCATCGCATCCGAATATAGCTAATAATGGCCAACGCATTTCACGTGACATACAGATATTTCCGCGATGAAATCGACGTCGCGTGCTCGTAATTATTTGTTAACCGTAAGGCCGTTGTTGTTTTACGATTATTGCCTTCACGGGAATCGGTACCGAAACGCGACTTCGACCGCCGTACGGAGGCGCACAACCGTCAAACCGTCGCGCTGGACCAACTCCGGTCGGAACCGTAAACTCTTGTCGTTTTCCAGAACGCGTCGTAAATAAACTTTAGCACCGCCATTAACCTCCCTGTTCCGTTCAACCGATTCAATTCAATTCAACATTTCGTCCTCGGTGGACGAAAACAAAAATTGATTGGACATTTTCGACGCATAAATGCAGCAATGATCCGGACTAGTAGTAAGACGCGGGTAGGACTGTTATAACCTGATGTGCAGTTTAGTCATGAGCGCCCATATAAAGCTTTACAGGGGGAGCAAATTTAAAAAAATTCTCAATTTTAAGCTAAATAAACATTTGATACTATTTCAACATATATATGTTATTATTTATATAATTAATATTTTCATGGTATATAATAATCAGGGACTGAAACCTAAATGGTCTTAACCGTTTAGGTAAGGATTCGGGTTTTTAAAATATTTTTTTAGGTGTTTAGGTTACATTTCGGGATTTTAAGAATTTTAAAATTTAGGTTTCGGTTCCAACCGGTTTCTAACCTTTATTTTTGTACATTATTTTTTCAAACTAGAAATTTTAATACAAGAATATATATTGTATACTATTGTTTAGTATTTGCAGGCACTAATTAAAGTATAGAAAAATAAAAGAGTTTCTCATATGCTTTGAAAACAGATGTATTAGTCTGGGTAGATCTTTTTATTTCTTTATCTTTGACCAGCATCTCCTCATGTATATCATGGTGAGAACTCAGGTGCCTTTTCAAATTTGTTCCATGCTTTCCCTTTTAAAACTATAGATACATAATTATAAATATTTATATAATATCTGATTACCTAGCTATATCAATTAGATTTTAAAAATATAAATATTTAAGGAATACAATATACAAACTAAATTAATCAAAATAAATATTATTTAAACTTTTCATAAGTAATCTGCTACAAAGCTACACGTACAGGCGAAGAGCAATTACTGGTAAAATCATAGGTACTATTCTTTATTTTGTAGATAATCACATAGTATTCACATTGGGTATTTTTAACATAATAGCGAGTAGGACCTGAATAAATTACTCAAGACTGCAATATTGTAGTTGATGGTATAGATATAAACAATAAAAATGACGTCGTCTTGTCTATTTACTTGAATATTACATAGTTACCTACCATTTTATTACCATATTATTTTAATTCTTTTGTCAATGATTTTGAACTTAAATTAAAATTAAATGAAACAAAAATGTGTAACTACTTACTTTTATTTTTCTATTGCAACTTTTACAAACTGACTCGTTGGATTTCTTATCATAAAAAAATATTTATAAATGCATGGCACGGTATGACGGCCCATAATTTTAATTTGATACTTTTAAACTTATAAAGGTAGACTGCGTGTTCATGCGTCGGCGACTGAATAGCAAATATAGCAAATTCACCATTGAGCCTCGATATACGATAAAACGATATGCGTTTGTACTGTGTTTGACGTGTAGATATGTAATAAAAATAAACACTTCAAAAACCCAGTGTCATTTTTGTAATTGTACAAATAACTTATGTGTCCGTATAAATGATCCATTATCGACATTATCGTGTAACATATACATAATATATATTAATATTACTTAGACAATAATATTATATAATATATAATATATTATAATATTCATTGGTTGACGGCCGAATATAACATTGGGTAAATACTATATAATATAAATTATTATATGTAACTATTGTTTCTAAATAATGTATATTTAGTTTTAAGAGTAATTTCTTTCGATTTCAATAGGAATTTGAAAACAGTAAAAAACCTTTAAAAAAATCGGTATTCTTTTGGTATTGTTTATAGGTTTCGGTATTGGTTAGGGTATATTAAAAATATAAAATACAGGTAACGGTTATTTTCGGTACGGTCTCAGTCCCTGATAATAATTAATTGAAATATACGACGACCGGAGACGGAATTCTGTTTCTCGAATAAAAAAATTATCGATATCTTACGCGGCGTGTATAATGACGTGTGTCGATCTCGTAAAAACGGCATGACATTTTCGACCTGTACTGTAGTAACAGCGCTGGTCGCAACGAAAAAAATAAAATATATTATAATAAATCCGTAACGGTATGGACTACGTAATGATGCAAATCGACGTGCGTTGCATTATGATGCTGAAATCTTAAGCAGGGATAAACGAACAGGCAGGGCGGGAAGGGTATCATACCCACCCAGGCTTTCCAGAAATTTTATGTTTGGCCCTCGAACTATATTTTTTATCTTACCAGGAGTCGCTTGTCTGCTGGTTTGTAGAATTTATACGCATCCGGGCCTTCATGGCCTCATTTCGCCTCTGATCGTGAGCAAACATTTCAACCGAACGCTAATAGAAATCGTACAGTTTTGTGTTGAACACAATATTTTTAACTCATTAAATGCATTTTGTAACGAAACTCCGAATTATGTTTCGGTTTTATCGTACTAAGTGTTATAAATATTTTTTAACCACACGTTTCGACGTGTTTTCATAAACAACAGCTTTATATTCAATTATACCGAGTAAGTCTTTTTTATTTTATTTTTAAGCTATTTTTAATTTGATTTACTCAATCATTGGCGTTCATTTTCCATGAGCGCGTCGATTGATTAACTGGATTAACTCGCTCTGCCATCCTAGTCGAATCTCTATATAATAAATAACACTACAACCAGTGCTAAATACGCAAACGTTACCGCTTTTATCGTTTTAAATTCAAACGCATTGCAAATCGGTAAGCCTCAACCAGCTATACGAAAGTGTTGGTTGGTCGCTGCAGGGATAAAGGAGTTTAAAAAATCTGATTAATCCCTTTTTAAATAAATTAAGGATACTGAAACCTCGTAACTCTAAAATAATTGTACTAAGCTGTTTATCTGCATAACCCGTATACAAGCTGAATAAATATTTTTTCTGACAGAGATTTGGAAAAAATAGAATAAAATATCACGTGACCAGACGAATTTATCACATAACATCTATATCCGTTTACATTTTATAACATTACACTCGGACTACAAACATTTAAACTATATAATGCCGCACAGTGGGAGGAATCATACTTTTACCGCGACAAAAATAAAATTTGAAGTATCAAAATTTTGATAAAAATGCAGTACAAAATTCTTCATTATAAGTTGTCAATCTTGTATTGAATGCTTATTTTATCTTTATTATGTTTTATCAATAGCATTAGAAGTTCAATTAGCACGATATTTTCATTTCACAGCGACTTTCTTGACAGTACGCACGTCCACAATAAATATTTGTTATAAGTATTATAGAAAGATATATTATTTAGTTTTTTTTGATAATTTACTTTGTACTATGGAAACTTCTAAACGAGGTATGTAATAATTATTAATAGTTTAATTTACTCTCCAATCAACAGTAAATTGTTAAAACTTTAATAACAAAATAATAAAAATATATCGTAATATACAGGGCTGGGTTTAGAACAAGTGCCGCTCTGGGCCCTTTTAAATATGCCGCCCCTACCCCAAGAAAAAAAAAATCTTGTAATAATTTCTAATAAATTTATTTAATTTTAAAGAAATTAGGTCAATAGTCATTATAAACAAAACAAATAATTATCAATTCTAATTCGTCGTATGTGATGTAGATACACAATATCTCTAGTCAACTTCTATATATATTATATTAGTATAGTAATTACTTTTAGGAATAACTTATGTACATAGGTAGGTATCTTATCTTTATAGCTCACATTACGAGAAAATTGATTTCGTGTTATTGACATTTTCAGTGTCATGCGACCGTATATTTTATATACAGATATCTATACTATAATATTAAATATTATTTATATTACTATTAAATATTATATAATATTAATTTACGGAGTTGCATAAATGCATTAAATATTTATAAGATTTTTTTTTTTATTTCTCATAGAATTTGCCGCCCTAGGCCTGGGCCTCACGAGCCTAGACATAAATACGGCCCTGATAATATAAAATTATAGTGATCTAAAAAAAAAAGCACATAATAGAGCCTCGATTTTTATTAAAATATTTTGGTAAACATATTATTTAAGTCTAAAATATGGTCTGCCCAAAGTTGCCCATTTAATTTCTATGATTTTTTTTTTTTTTAGATAATATTACATACCGTGATTTATTTGATGCTCTCAGAAATTTCCAACGACAATTAAATCCATGCTTTGTGGATACTCGTTTATTTTTATATAATAATATTGCAAAAAAATAAATCATTCTATTGATGAGAAATATGAAAATGAATTGAAATGTAAAATTTCAGGATTTGTAACTACGTTAAATCGCAATTGGTCAGCCGTAAATCGTACTGCAACTACATTTATTTTTAAAAACGAGGGGTGGTTAGGTACTGAATTTATTTTTCCACAATATGAAAATAAAACAGTTGATTAACGTGATCGTCCATCAAAATTATTTTATGATGTATCTGAATGATCTAAAATACGAAAAGTAAAATCGTTAGTGGATACAAAATTGCCAAAAAGATTATTACGGGCGACAAGAGTATCACTTTTTAAAGAAGGTAAACATGTAGCAGCTGATTTATTGAAACAATCAACAGAATATTCTCCCAATCGTCCTGTAATTATTAGGAAATCTTTTCGTGAAACTTTGAAGGGGAAAAAATATAACACCATATACTGTAGATGAAGCTCTAGCTCAAATGGTAAATTGTCGCAAAAAACGTTTATCATCAAACTCGATTAGGTTTAAAAGAACATAAAGTCAATGTGTGTCCTTCATATGACCGCATACGAGAAGCAAAGAAACTATATTATCCCGAAGATTTAAAAATATATGAATATGGTGCATTTATTCCTCTCCAAAATTTATTGGATTACATGGTTAGAAGCATTTTTCAAACTTTTGATTTAACTGAAAATTTACATTTTTTCGAAAAATATGTTAAGGGCTGAGTTTATTTTTAAATGGGGGTGTCATGGTAATTCGGGTCAAACTGAATACCACCAATGATTTACTCAAAATACTCACTTAATACAATATATCGTACAAATTAAATATTCACCAGTCAACTTCTTGTATGATAAATGAACAAAAAGACAAATTAATACAGTAAAAAAAAATATTCAACATTCATTTTGGAATGAAATGGGATTAAAAATTGATCAAATAGTGCAAGGTCAAGGTACTTCTAATACAGGGAATGTGACAAGAAGATTTTTTAAAAATGCAGACAAATCGACAAAAATAACGAGGGTAAATTTAAATTTAATTACGAAACTAGGAAATATATTAATTGCAATGTCAAGTAGATATGAAATCAATCTAGAAATATTTGATCAGTATTGTATAGAAACAGCTCAATTATACATTATAATTATACAATTGGTATCGCATGCCTCCTAGTATGCACATTTTGATGCATGGGTCCATAGTCATACAATATGCACTTCTTCCAATAGGGCAGCTATCGAAGAAGCGTAAGGAAGAATCACGTAATAAAGATTATTCAAATTTTAGGGAAAATAATACTTGCAAAATGTCAAGAATAAGTACAAATACCGAATTAATGCATGCATTATTAATAAGTTCAGATCCAGTGATTTTTTCTGAGAGAAAAATTCTAAAATCACCTACTACAGAATTAACTACAGAAGTAAAAAATATATTAATTATAAATTATGAAGAAACAGAAGAAGATTCTCAAATATCTACAGAAAATAGTGAGTCTGATTCAGAATAGTTTTATTGTAAAAATGAAAATTAAATAATTAATACCTCACTATAGTTTTATTTTAAAATATAACATATCATTTACGATTTATGCTTTTGGATATCAACCTTAAATCTTAACTCTTTTTAATAATTACTTAAACTTGATATATTAGTATATAAATTATTTTTTTCAATCTTGATTTTCTTTTATAGTTGTAAAAATGTTTTCTCCAAAGTTGTTAAAAAACCAACTTTAATTATTTATATAATATTGTAGTTAATAATTATGATTTAATATGTTTTTAATAGAAATATTTGTCTCTATAATTTGTCAATTAAAGAATATTTAAGGAAAAAAATGTTTATCACATTAAGATATTATCAAATTTATTTTTGTCACGGTAAAAATATGTTTCCCTCCCACTGTGTGCCGTATTCTATTTTCCCGGTTTTAAGCCCGATTCATATTCGCAAGACTCAACACGACAAAACATTCGAGCAAAGAAGTGCCTGTTAGAATCAATTTATTTACAATTTATATATTATTAAGCACTCATGTGCTTAAATTAATTTATAAATTACATTTTTAAACGACCATTTTTGCATTTATTACAACAAGCCTAACTACCTTAGACATAATACATAGATACAGTCTTTGCATTATAATAAACCATAAAATAAAATATATTATGTATACATATATTATCGATCAATAATACCATCATGGCTAAATCTCCAAGTTTAAAATTTTTAAGCAAGTTGAGAATAAATAATTTCCGACCGTTGGAAATTAAAATTGAAATCAATCGAGTGCGTTGCTGTCATTTCTTGTCAGCCATATAATAAATTGGACATCATTTTCGTGTCGTATCGTGCGAGTGTGATCGGTATTTAATATTACAAACAAATATACATTATCCGACCGTAATTAATGCACTAAAAATATTGCTATGTTTCAATACTTGAATAATTGTTACTATGAACTAATCTGATCAATGTACTAGAGGTAACTGATTTTAATGTTTTTTTTTCCGTAAAAATTAATTAAATTCTTCTCCTCTAATTTGGTTTATCACCCATATATTATGCATACATAGAAACATAAGTTTAAATATATGTTGTCGGCGAACATTAAAGAACAATTAAATCGTGTCATTGATTGTTAAAACAGCGGATAACATAATGAATATAACAAATACAAACACTGAAAGTAAAAAAATCCTATAAAATAAAAAGAACCTATGTATACATTTTGAAATAATAATAGGAAAGAAAATGCGTGAATCGAAACGGGATTTATAGGGACTGTATACTTTTTTCGGTTATACACCGGCAAGTGGTATATTAAAGGTTTTTTTAACGTTGAACGCTTCCCGCAGCTCGTTTTTGTCGACTTTCATCTCTTTCAACTGATTGGTGAACAAATACCGACGAGGCGATCTCAATCTTCCACAAGTCGGGTTTATTTACCATTTTTTTGCAATTATTTTCATAATTAAATAATAATTAATTACTGGTGTGCTGAGATAACGCATATTTACAGGCGTATGGAAATTACATCTTTTACGGAATAATACAGTAACAGGAAAACATAAATCAGAAAAAAATATTAAACAAATAAGGGTGTTGTTGTACTTATGAAAAAAATTAGATTAAAGCTGGTATTACAACATATATGGAGATATTAATTCAACAGGATAGTTGAGTAACATGCCGAGCCCCGTACAAGATTTTTCTAGGGCACCTTGCTCTTAACATTTTCATTAATAAAAAATAACAATCGGAAACTTTGTATTTTTATTTAGGAAAAATAAACACAAAATACCTGAAATAGGTAATAGAAAATATATAAACCATCCTCTTTTCGGCATTACATTATATCACAATATTCATTATTAAGTATATTTGATTTTTATAAGAAAGAAAAAAACGGGAAACAAATTTTAAACTTTTTACCTATCAAAAGTTCATAACCACACTTTTCGCGCCTTTTTTGTGAAAAATCTTCTATTATGCAGGTAATGTATTATATACTTTTGTTTTTCAATTTCTATGTCTTGTTTCTTCAATTTTTTCGTATAGAATCTTCAAAAATCGATCGATTTCTCAGTGATTTTTCTATTTTTTCTCTCTCTCTCTCTCTCTCTCCGTTTCTTAGTTCCTTATTTGTTGTGATACGTCAAACGGTAACAACAATACAATATATTAAAATGAAACTATCAATACTGATACAAAATAACCGAAACGCAACGCGTGTGTTCGCCAATTTGTTATTTATTTATGAACTTCCAAATACATTACACAACCATCGTAATCGGAAGTTCGGGAGTGGGGAGAGGTTTACGGAAGGTTGTAATATTTCACATCAAACTTCGCTCTCTTCGCAGAATACGATCAGTGGCAGACCTTGGCAAATTCCAAGGGGGGAAGAGTGAAATATTTTTCCCATCAAAATTTAAGTCATAAAAAAATAGTTTGCTAAATTTAAAAATGTATTTCATGTAATATTACCAAATTAAAGTCCTTTTTGGTTTTTTATAAATGTATATAATTTTTAAGGAATAAGTAAAACATAAACAATATAACATTATCAATGTATTATGAGCTAGGTTATAGAAATAATAAAAGGCTCATCGTGCTTGCTGTATCACTCCAGTACTATGTGGTATGGTTGGAGGTGCATACCATCCCCGCCATATTATCATGACCATATCACAGAATAGGTGAAATTTAGTATTGCCAAAAAATATTAAAATCATTGATTTTTTTCTCGCTTTGTTGCCACGGTTATCAATCATAAACATATAGATATATTATCAAGTCTTTCTTGTATATAATATAGGCCGGGTAGGGTGGTCGACCCATTTCTCCCGGTAACATTGCCACAAATACGGTGAAGATATATTTTTTTCTAGGCATTTAATACTTAACTTTGATTATTTGTTTTTTTTATCATACTTGCGGCATCGCTACGAAAAAAAAAACGGAAGTGCGCATCGAGCCTTAACACAATTTCAATGGAAAAAATCAACTCACAACCCACAAGTTTGAAAATATAAACATTAAAGGAATTAATAGGTATATATTTCCTAAACGTGTTAACGTATTGATATAACATATAGATTTTTATTTGCACGTTGTACTATTTAGAAAAAACTTCTATTGAATATTCGAATAAATAGTTTTTTGTCCGGGCCCTCGAGGAAGATCGGACCCCGGGTACAAATATCCAAGTACTCCCCCCCTTGAGGCTGGATGTACATTTTTTAAAAAAAATGTTTAGTCCTAAATATTTTATTTTGCTTAAAATGTTGAATTTAATGATAACCAATTGAGTTACATGTAAATTAATATAGTATAAAAAAATAAAAATAAATATCTTTAGAATAAACGACGATTGTACACTTGAAATGCATAGTGAATAAATATTATTGTTCCGTTCGGAATTTATAAAAATCCCTCTGCGTGAGGCCAAGTAGGTCGACAAGCATTGTAATAAAGTTCATTTGATTACGATATCATGCGTAACGTTTTCGCGTTATTATTTCCAGACGCGACGAAAGGGATGACACTCGTGAAAAAAACGATTTTCGGTAAATGTATAGCACTTGCCTGACGGTCGAAAATATTTTTCGTATTTCACCCACTTCTTTCGATATAAATTGATAAGCATAGTACAACACGAAAAACAATCCTTAGTAGGACCTCACATAATATATAATGATTATGGAGTTGCGAATGAGTAGTCGCCGTTACTCATAACTCGTGCCTTTGTCCATCAGTTTTCTTTTCTTGTTTCTTCTTGCAGCTTTTTAATGGACAATACGTTTTTTTTTCTCTCTAGTGATCACGTACACGGCACACGTACGAAAACTACTAGATTGATTAATGTTATATAGATATCATATTATAAGATCGGCACATGCTCGTTCGGAGTCAACACATAAATAACTACAAGCGTTTTGTACGATCAATACGAAATATTTGATTATAATGCTCGATGTACATCAAATATAGTAAATGGTCGTCAAGTAATGTACAGTATACTCACAAAAAGGCGAAAATCTCCTTTCAATGGAAAATAACCTCAATCCTGTTACAAATGCACACTGAAATACTAAAATGTTTTCTTTAAAACAGAACCTCTATTAACTGGAAACGGAAACATTATATAAATTCATAAAAAAAAAAAAATCCGTTGTAAGATGGAAAATAAAAATATTGACTATAAAATGTTGCTATTATTTATGTTAATAATGTTAAAACCTCTTAATAATGGATCCCTAATAAGATATAAATACATGATTTTAAAATGACAATATAGTACTCGGAAGAAACAATAAATTTTCGAACTATAATTTAAAATGCTGAATTATTGAAATTTACCACAAAAGCTTGATAATGTGCAAATGTCTAACCATTTTTTTAATTATTTAAATACAAAAAAATATATTATATAATATAATAAAAAATAAATAATTTAAAAAGAAATTGATAGTAAAATAAAAATGTATTAAATATGCTTTTACCTAAGAATTATTTTGATTTTAAAATTGTACATACTCAGTATAAAGTCCTTTATATTTGATGATTTGATAGATTGATAGATTCCAAGTAATTTTGTTGTAAAGGAGTTTTAAAATAATTAATTGTGTTTTATTTAATTTTGAATTTAAGTATAAAATAAACTGTTAGGGGCTGCCTAGAAATTTTTTTTTTTGGTGGGAGAAAGGTGTTCAATATTATTTCTAAAACGAATTTCCAATGTTTTATTTCACTAAATAATTATTTTGGTGATAATCCATTTTATAGTACTAGATAGATCGACAATAGACTATAATAATACTGACAAATGTTTGTAATATTAAACTTAAATTATATAAAAACATTAAGGAATTCTTTTTTTTAAAATTCGTTAAAATTTCTGGAGAAGGAAAGGTTGATCGCTAAACATATCACTGAATTTTGTAAAAGCAATTCACATCTTAACACAACAATAGCTTATTGTACCATATATGTTTTTATTCTTAAACGGTTTTGATTTTTGCACCAAACTTGTTGGTCTATTGAGCTGGACTTTTCAATACATTGACATTTATTTCACATACGAGGATATTTGCTTGTAATATTAAACATTCTTAATATTCGAAAAAATATTTGATTAATTTTTTTTATATTTTGGTTTAACCATTTTACTAACTCAATAATATTACTTATTTTCGTAACGTGTGTAATGTTCATTTTTTGCTTCTCTCGCCTAACAATATCAATTTCGCTGTATTATATTATAATAGTGTCAATGTGTGTGGGGATGAAAGTGGAAGGTATTTTTAATTCCATTTTTTTTTTTCATCTTCATCTAAATTTTGTAAAAATTATTCTTTGGACACCCACTAAATGCGTCTCATACATTAAAACACCAAAGGACTACGGTAGTTCTGTGAAGAAGCTATAAATTATAACGCATGTCCTCGAGATAATTTAAATTTAATTGCTATTATATTATTTTTTTTTTTAATATTCACTCGTACGCTCTGTTTTTTTTTTATTTTTGTTACTTTTTTTCGGTGGTTTACACTTTCGCATTGCATCAAAATCGGGTTAGTAGAGAAAAAAAAAATGAGCAAAAAAATCTCTACGGTCACTTTTTTGTAACCGTTTATATAATATATTCTATACAGATTTATATATAAAGGACACAACTACGATTGTATTACTTCTCTCGTGATGTCAATTTACGAAACATATAGGCGTGTTCAACCGAATACCTTGTGTTCAAATAAATCTATTAAATAATAGACTTCAGGGGAGGGAAACTTGAGGCAACTATTAATTATACAAAGATTTTTTTATTTTTGTTATAGTTAAACCAAACGTATTGTTTTAAATACCGACGGCTATTGGAATTTTGTAACACAAAACTATTAAATTATATTCGAAAAAAACGTGTTGAGATTATTACAAGACTTGTAATCATTATTACGACAGGAGCTGCAAAAATATCGAATGCAGAATCATCGATTTAAGTCAAATTGAATTTACTAGGTATCAGAAAGCCTATTCTCAAACATATCGAAACGGATTGTCGAAAAAATTGTTTGACAATATTGGATGTGGTATTTATATATCAAACGGATACCATGTCGGAATAACTCCGACTATTGCACCATGGGCTGGATATACACCGCGTGTTGAGTCCGGGAGGGAGACGGCCTTTCGTGTCACGCAAGTTAGCTCCGTAAAGTCTTACTACAACACCGAAAAGGTAGTGAATGGTATCGGTTTAACCTATGATTTTTTGGCCTTTTATACCTATCGTGAGGTGACAACGGCGTGCTATCACGCGATGGATCAATCCGTGGTGACTGCGACGACATGTCGATTGATATACAAAGCAGGATAAAAATAAAATGGATGTTTAATTAAAATTTTAATGAGGTTGATAAATAAATTTGCATATTTTCAGATAATGGTAAATATAGAATATTAAGTATAGATAAAATTGAAAAATAATAATAATGTGTAGATATATATATATATATATGTACACGTGGAAACAAAAATTATTAATATTATTTACATTATAATAATTATTATCAATGAATACTGATAGAAAAATTAATCAATGACCGGTTTTAACTTAATTAAATGTAATCTATATTAAACATTTTTATAGAATAGGAATTCATTTAAATATTAATTCAATAAAAATATATTATTATTTAGAAAAATCCGTCTTACTTTATTTACGGTATTCATAGCGTTAGGTGTTTCCATCTTCAAGTAATTTAATTAGATATTATAAACCCAACAACATCATAACTTAATGTAATTTGAATAACCTAGTTTGTACGTATTATAAACATTAAATTAAAAAATAAGCTAAATATAATAAATTTACTAATAAAAGAAAATATAAATTATGACACTGCAGTGCAAATTGCTACCTAGTCGAAAACCGTTTTTATCGCCAAATTCAGTATCGTAGTAAATGATCGAATAGTACTATCGAGAAAATAGTCGAAAACGGGTTGAGAATAGTGAAGATACAATGAAAATGCTTTCTACCGATTTATGATCAAAAGCCGGATTCGATACATTTGATACTACCCCCAGGATTTATTTAGCTGCGTTTTACGCGTATTTGTGTAAGCGTATAATATTTTTTTGTCTCGACACAGCAACGATAATTATATATCATACTCGAAATTCACGAGCGCAAAAGTTCTGTTCGTGAAACAAAAAAACGGTTCAAATTTCGTGTTTGTTTATAACTTTCCATCGGGTTGCTTGCCACCATTTAATCGAAATTCATTGAGCAATCTGAAAAATTACCTTTTTACGCATTGGTAGAAGAATCCTTTGTTAAAGTTTCAAATCCGAAGAGATGTTTCGTAAAACTTTTTGAGCTCTTTCATCGTACTGAAAAGTGCGAGAAAACTCTCTCGCTTCGCTATTTTAAAGACCTTCAAAATATTAAAACCTCCGTAATATTCTAGTATAAATATTAGGTGAAAGCCCGTGGATATAAAATAAATACCATAAACCTAACAGGTGTTTTCCTGATGCCGAAGTAGGGGGATTATGGTACTTTTGTCCTATTTGGTTAATGACCATACGGTTCAATGACTCATATGATTCCAAAATAATGCAGTACTTATGGAAAATTAAACTGAGTATACTTAAGTAGACATAAAAAAAAATGACATATGATGTATATTAACATATATTTAAGTTTGATTGAATTATTTAATTTTTTCGAAAGCCAGTTTATATGGGTTGTACATTATAGTTGTGAACATTTCAATTATTTGATTTGTTAACATTTCAGAGAATAATTTTACATTTGATTTAAAATTAAAAACGAAAAGGAAAAAAAGGAGATAATCGTTATACCATCATATTTTTACTGTTGCTCCGTTTAGAGTTTAAAACGTTAACATAATTTTCTGAACGAAAGATCGTCGAAAAAATTCAACTTTTAATATTTGTGTTGAATAATGACTTTTTTTTTATTAATTTTCAAGTTGCTATTTATTTTGATAATCTTAAGTTTGAACTTAAGATGATTGTATTCATAAAATAAATATATGAAGAATATTTAAACTACATTCATTTAGTTTATCGATACGTAAACGATTCCTATCGTCCTGCCTCCACCGTAATGTTAAGTTCATAAAAATAAGAAAGTTCCTTTGGTTAATATTTTATCTAATGGGCTTTTTCTCCACTTTAACCGATCCATGGTTCTACCCTACTCATCTGAGTGTAACGCCAGCTGAAAGTAATTTTACTAATTTTTTTTTATTTCGTTTCGTTTTATGCTTTAAACAAAAAATGAATATATAAGAACCACGAACAGTTCATCGCCAGCAACAGAAATATGACTTTAGCTTCATTAATGCGTGTAATTTAACGGTAATTTCTAATGAAGCGCTATTAAATTATTATAATTACAACGCAGTTCACGAATATAATCATTTTCGCTAGAAGGGTACACATGTTGAGCGAGAGGTTGATGGTGGTTTCTCTATCACGATAGTCGTACCGTTCGGAAAGTTGAAACCACAGTGACAAGGTTTGAATTAGATGCAGTGCGACTAGGACTCGACATCCTCGTCCCGCTCGGCTCGATTTTAATTATTTTTATGCAGATTTAAAATAATACGTAACTTTATATATCTACATTTATGATTTGAAACGTTTACAACCGAATAATTATTAAAAGTTACAACTGTGAATTCCGAATGTCGATACACGTGCTTGTCCAGGATAGAAATTGTGCGATTACGGTACTCGGTTTTTGGCCAATGAACGTTTGGTTATAAGACTTGGCGCGAACAAATATTACGATTTCTGTTTCTCTGTTCTAAATGTTGCGTGAGCGTCAACAGAAGTATTATTAGTTTGAAAACGGCGCATTATATTGTGCTTTAATGTTTGTGGTTTTCATTGTTACATTATTCGATTATGTATGTGTGTGATACTGTTTAATGAGTGATTTGAAAGTTTGGAAACCTAAACTGTATACACCGGTACTTCTATACGGTTACTCGTAATGATTAAACATTAATTTATCTGGATGAACGTTGGTCTTAATGTTTAATGTTCAGCACTATTGTCTAAGGGCTATTGTTATCTAATTTCGTCACATGATATATCGCATTTGGTCCATAAGATGTTATAAATCGAAGATCCTCGGTTTAAAGAAGCATGAAAAACGTAGACCGGAGTCGAAGAGATGTAATATTTAAAAAATTCAATTTATATGCATTTGAATAAATTAATGCACATAAATAACATGGGATATGTAATCCAATATATTGAAACTTTAATAAAATAATTGTCAAAATTAAAATAGGTATAAATTTACATTATTTTAAAATCAATTAACTTTCGTTGTCATAATAAAATATAATTAGCAGTTAGATTGGGTTATTCGTATTTGAACAAATGCATGTATAGTATATAATAACGAAGTATTTGAACAGTTCCTTGCATTCATTAATATTATCAAATTATTATATTCAGTACACGTATTCAGTTTGATTTATGAAAATTAAAAATTAGTCTCATATGTTTTCTTTGAAGGAAAAAATCATTGAAATTATCTGATTGCTTATATAAATAAATGAATTATATAAGATTATATTTACTTTTTTTAAATAAATTAAATTTTGCCAAAAATCAAATGTTTTGTATAATATTAATTATTTGGAATTGTTATTTGTTTTATTATTTATGAAATTTCTATGTCTGTTATAGTATTACAGTCCTACAAAATATTATTTAAACTATAAAACATAGGAAATGTTTAATTTCAATACTTCCAAAATAGATTCTGTGTAAATTGAATATAATCAAATATTCTTCAAGAAAAAATATATTATGAAAATCCATTAGTTTAGTAATGGTATCTGTAAGATATAAGATACATAATAACTACAATTTGCTATAAGTTTAGACTGCTCATTATATCAAAACATTTTAGGTTATTACTAAAAATGAGAATATTAAATTAAAAGTTTGCGGAAAGACGTAATTACCATGGCATAACTATAATAATTGAAAAAGCTTAACATTAACTCAAACACGTTTCAAAATATATAATGATAACATCAAGCTTTACGTAAATAATTAAAAGTTTTTAGATATAACAAAAAATAAATTTTAGCCGTTCAATCCATTTTATTGCGATAAAGGTTTTTTTTGTGTAAAAACGATTACCCAGTGAGTACAAATTATAATAATTTGCTAAATTAAGATTTTTTCACCAATCAAATGATTATTTTTTTATAATAGGATAAGGGAGGCGAGATTTAATAAACTTAAAGTGAACTTGAAGTGTTAATAATTATTGTTATAAAATAAAATCGTTAATAAAACGTTAGGAAATCACCAGGAGAATTTAACTTGCAAGAGCTCTTTGTTATCGTTTCGTGAAATAATGATTGATTGTAAATTATACTCGAATAGTGATCGATCACTATTCTAAACCTTTCAATTAAAACGGACTTGAAAAATAAAATTATATCATTTATTGTTTCACTGGTTATTAAAGAAAATACTAGGGAATAAAATATTTCAGAACTTTTTGACGAAATTGAATTGATCGATTTGAGATTATTTCAGTATAAAATATTAAATTTGACACACTTATATACATTTTTTTAACGTTTACATTATTTTTAATTCGATAATCGCACGTCATACATTTCAAGTTATTGCAATAAGACCGTAGTGATATGTCCGTTCTAGTTACCTACTCGTAGAATTCGAATGATTTTTCATTTCTCATATGCTCCCGCTATAATAATAATATCTTTACCGAGATGAGGAATGATAAAAACCCGTTTCCAACGTTTTACCCATATTTATTTAATTAAAATTTCAACGTCATAAATGTATTGAAAATGTATGGAAATTGTGATAAAACTTGATGGAAAATAATTGTCATTAATCGTTTATTTAATTTAAATTTTTTTATGAATGTTTTTCATTTCGAACGTATATTTCCTGTATTGTAAAGTATTCATGTAAATTAAACACTACTTCAAAATATAATAAAATTAATAATATATGAAGTGAATATTATAAAAATATTTGTTTCTATCGTTAAATCAATATTATAATGGAAAAACCAAAATAACTATGAAAAAAACACGCGTCCTATGAATGACGTTTCCGTATGTTGTAAATACTGAGTGTACCCATGTTATCGTAGTATCACAAAAAATAACAAACGTATAAAATAATTATAGAGACATATTTAATTGAGCACGCATAAATAACGCATCTTTTTTTGCTATATTTATATGCTAAATTTTAAACATAAAATTTTAAATATGTTTTAAAAATTAACCTTTTTTTTCTTCATAATTTGAATATCGTACAACTCAAATAGACTAACTTTTTGTGTTATTTGAGGTCCCATGAAAATATTTAGTTATAACTATTAATTTATTGTACTTGGATGGTAGGTAAAAATTTGTCAAATTATTAATTATTTTTAGCCTTTTGAAATATATTTTATAACTTTATATATATATATATATAATACAATTTAAAATCATATTTAAATACACCAAATGATTTTAAATTTGTATTATTTATACTTGGATAAAAATTAAAATATTTAAGATACCAAACAAATGTTCTTGTGTTTATAAGTCACACTTTATTTGTTCTTAAAAGCCTCAACGTTAAGAAAATTATTTTCATTTCGATAATTGTAACGTTATCTGTAAGTAAGTACGAGTTGTAGCAATATTATAATCAGTTTTAGATTTTGATAGAAGTTTATTTGTATTATTGTGATGTTTATGTGCGTGTGTGTGATTTCTTTTGCGTTTTATCTGTACGATTTTGACCAGAAAGATTATTTATATGACCTATTTATTTTTTTTTACCCATTACTAATTTTGTATATTTGGTACATTCAAGATGTTTATTTTTGAATTTCACAAAAGTTTTTCAAATAACTGAGAAAAACAATTGATAAAATACAAAACAATAATTTATTTTTTATCTTTTCATTAAAATATCAAAAGAGACCATGACAAAAATGTAGTAAATTTCATATCACATCAAACTACACGATTGAACTAACCAGTGTGATAACTATTATTAGAAGCCGGACGTACTCGTATTTATTCAAGTGCAAGATAAATTTATATCGATATTTCAATAAGCTTAATGAACCGAATTACTGTACAGTTTAGACTATACGATAATTAACCTAACCAACATTTTACGTAACTTTGAAACGAAGTTCGTAACACCACGATGGGCAGTAACAGCTAATCAGTCTCGTAAGGATAATATTATTCGTATTTCGATTGTTCAATGTTGGAACCATTCCAAGCACTACAATAATGAAAGGAAAAAAAATCCGAATTTCTTACCGCAAGTTCTTCGTTAGTGTTTGGTGTTTATTTATACACCTAATCTCTAGTTAATTTTTTTTTATGTTTTTTATTACGATATATTGATTCACCATGTTACATTTGACGTTTTCTGTCAAATTTATAGTTAATTTATTACTGTAAACGATTTGAAATTAGTCGACCAATCGAAAAAGACATATATTTGGTCCGAAATGCTATAATGAAAAGTATTGAATTATCATAATCTATATTTTGCTACGAAAATCAGATTGTTAAAGTTTTATGCATTCTTTGTATTATTATATGGAGCCGAAATCTGGACATAAACAGAGTTAACATGCAAAAAAATTAATGCCTTTTAAATATGGTTGTATAGGCGTATATTAAAAACTGCATGGAAAAATAGAATCACCAACCAAAGGATTGGTGATAAAGATGGTTAAGTAGAAGGAACTATTTACTACAATAAAAGCTCGGAAGCTTGAATACATTCAAATCATAATGAGAAATAATCTACCATAAAATATACCACAGCTTATATAAAAAGGAAAGAGAAGGAAAAAGAAGTGTCCGAAGATAATGAATATCTTAGCTGAAGAATTTCCACGATTGGTTATAATATTTCCAATATGATATCCAACATCCGGAATGGATAGGAACTTATAGAAGAAGAAGATATGCGATTTATAGACTTTGTACATATCTAAAAATTAATTTTTAGTTCGAAACCAGTTGTCCTTAACATATATAATTAAAACCAAGGTTAAACATTTATTCATTTCTATATAAAAATATTTATTTATTTATTTATTTATATGTTATAAAATAAATCTCGATCACAAATAAAAAATATAACAATTAAATTCAGTAAAGAGCTAAACTTTTAGAAACAATGCGTTTATAAAACAAAAATAATTTTTTCATCCATTTTTTTTTTAAACTCGATTAAGTCAGTTCCTGTTTTTGATTGTTATTTGTTTAGATTGGACAATTTTTTAATAAACGTAGAGAATATGAGAGTATGGTATCTATACAATATAGCCCCATTATTGATCATAATAAAATAAGTAGAAACAATAAAAATATTTACATATAAAAACTGAGAATATAATTATACTAATATAATACGTATTATATATCTATCATCTACTCTTAATTTCGGATTTCCTAATAATTATCAAACTGAAAGCAAACAAAACATTATTGAATACGATGCGGTGTTAACGCAGTTATTACTAGATTTGATGAAAATATTATTTTTACATCTTTGTGTATTTATTTATCTCTGTAAATGTAAAAATTAATGACCTGTGTGCTATCTAGAATCTAGGATTTCTTCAATTGAATAATAAAAAAATAAATAATTTTTAATAACAGAAAAATGTGAAAAAATTTAAGTCAATTCAATTTTATAAAATAAAAATATAATATAAATTTATTATTAATGCCTATAACTGCCACGATAAAATTGTTATATTATTTTCATTGATCTTGGTTATCGCATGGTCATTATTGTTTCAATTTAAAAAATATAACCAGACAATATTTTACCATGACAAACATGAAATAATCACGGTGTAATTACTGTCGTAATAATTAATAAATGTTTCATTTGTGTTTCAATCAAATTTAAACAATTAACTAAGATTCCAAAAATGAATATAAATCGAATTTTGGAGGTGGTATAAAAAGAATTTTGAAAGATTACGATATTTTTAAATATATGTATATATATCAATAGAATAACAAAAATCATGTAAGTTTAAAATTATATTAATTATTTTTAGAACTTTGAAGTTTCTAGTTTTTTTGTATTTTTAATTTCATTTTATTAGCATCTTAAATGTAAATGAAATTATTTATCAGTGACTTATACTTAATTCATTGCATAAATATTTTGTTTAAAGTCGAATAAAATGCAATATTTTTATGGAAATATTGATTTCAAAAATCAATTACCTATAGTATTAGGTTAAACCAATGAGCAGTGAAAATTAGATGAAAAATATCATTATAATCAAGATAAGATACTAAATATATAGTGAAAACCAAAAAAAGTAAGAGAGAAATATAATATACAATACATAAATACTATTTTATTAAGATGAAATATTCAACTAAATTGTACAACACTGATAATACTTTATATATAAATGTAAACTAGGTATGTATAAATAATACTTTATTATAATTTATTTTTGATCTGCTTTAATTTATAAGCTATATAGTCACCTAAACTGTGTAAAAAAAAAGCATAAATAAAAAAATAAAAGAATTTAAAACTACTAAAAATGTACGCATTAAACAATGGACAAAATGTATAAACACGCAGTGTAATATTGTTATTTCATTTTTGAGTTATGTGAATGTCGGCAAATATGAAACAACAAAAGATTTTATTTCTCTCGAACAAATGACAATGTAAATATATACTTGTAAACAACAACGATAAAAATAAATGTTGACCTACCTAAAATTATTAAACGATCATTGATCTTGCTGTGTGTAGCTTAACTATGGCAAATACGGAATTTGTATTAAAAAATTGATATTATTTCATAAATAATACAATCTAGATCGAATTCGTCGAGACATAATGAACGGTATTATAAAATAAATGTATAATTGCTTCTTTATTTTAATTTTTTTTTTTTTATTCCCTTATTCGATATTAATAACATGATAATGATGTTGTCACAGTTACGTAGCGAGTGGGAGATTAACAGGTTTATCCCCCCCTCCCCGAAATGTCTCTCTTATGTTATCAGATATATATATATATAATCATTTTAAGACCTAGGAATAACGTTAAATAAAAATGTTATTGAAAATTTAAACCCCAAAAGATTTTTCTGGCTATGCCACTCTAACAATAATATTATGATGCTATTCGTTAACTATATTTTCCAAGAATATATTTCTAAATATATTTATTTATTTTTTTTTATATTTTATACATATACCTTATACTATTTAATATATACTAGTGTAAAATAATATTATATACCCACTAAAATGGTCAAAATAATAATCCAAAAATACCATTGTAAATTAGAAATTCAATTGAATAATAAGTCACGCATTTTCATGATGAGAAAAAAATAGTAATATGCATCATCCAAATGCATCTCGTTTAACTTTTGTTGGAACAACAGGATACAAAGTTCAAATTTAGGACGTATAGTCACCCAATTTTAAGTTTTAATTTTAATTTAACCCCAGATATTTTGAAGCTTAAAAGGACTTCCACCAAAAGAATGTCCGTCAAAACGTCCACGATAATGAATATTCCATTCAGTCTTATAGCATCTATTCAGGTACGCACGAATCGTAGTCATATATATTTCCCGCACTCCATCGCCCTATCGTGATTTTGGATTGAATCAACTGAAATAATTGTGCATCAAACTTCGTTTTAGAGGCGATCAATTACACAAAATTATGTAAAAATATCATGCTGAAAATCAGTCAGTTATTACATCAGCATTACAGTCAATTCAAAATGGAAGATAATGTTCTGCGTGATAGTGTAAAATATTTTACTATTTAATGTCAACGTGAATGTAAAATAGTTGTAAAAACATTGGCAATAGCACTGCAGCGTGAACTTAAATTATTTTAATCTATATAAATCGATTCGACCAAACACCGTCAAGCCGTGAAACGAATTGAGAATTTGATTATTGTTAAAAGTCTGTTTTGCAACACCCGCCCGCGCGTTGTGACACTTAGTGCACGGTCTTACCGATTTTCGCGCACAAGTTGATTTCACGGGACTCTCTGCCAGGGACTGGAACCTATTGAATATTTTGGTTCTAGTTCCGGTTTTAGCTATTCAACTAATTTTTTTAACGGTTCCGGTTTAGCTTTTGGTTTTCTAAAAAAGGGTAAGGGATCTAGAACCGGTTAATTTCAGTTAGTTCTGATTGTTAAAGATTTATTAAAAAAAATAGTAATAAATAAATAATTTATTCTTGTTTAAATTGTAATTATTTCATAAAAATAGAAGGTATTATGAATAGTTAAAAAAAAATTATAAATATATATATATGTATATCAGCCTATTTAGGTTTCTATAGAATAATATAATAATATATATTATACTATGTCATATATTGTAAATATGTCTTTGATGTAGGTTAAGTTATTTTATTCCAACTCATAGTAAGAATTTCTAAACTATTTTGTAATATTGGAATATGATTTGATGAAATAAATATTTTTAATTTAAAATTTAATTTTGATTAGGAAACAAAGTTGATACTGGCTACTTTTTTTAGGTGGGTATATTGTAACATTTATACAGACTAAACGAGTCACAAATCACAACAGACACACAAGTAGTCTTACAAAACACCACACAAAAAAATCCACAATATAAAAAATCATATAAAACAAATCACTATGATCACCTATTTAAATACAGACCAAAAATATTGAAAAACATGTCCGTCATATTACTATATATTTTCATCCGACTAGAGATTTATTTGTATTTTATTTATATTATGTGTATATTAAAATATAAGAAATGTAGAAATTGATACAATGCATTAATCATAGATAATAGGAGGCATTAATATTTCCCGTGGTATAAATTGGCTAAAATCGAAAAAAAATACACATATTATAATCATTATAGTTTACAACGCAAAATAATAAACACATTATAAGATTTGACTTTTATTTTTCTCAACCAACAAACAGACAAACAAAATATTAATTCTCGTAGTTTTACTAGTCTAAACAACTAACCTAAATCGACTCTTATATAATTTAGATTACGGTTATTACATTTTAAAAGTTAACCGATTAGATTTAGTAATGGTTATTTTTAATTACTGTTCTGGTCCCTGTTCTTTATCCTAACCTGCGTTCAGATCAGTTCTGATAAATAATTTGGGGGCAAAACGGTCGAGCGGGTGCGATGAAAAATAAACGAGTCCCGTGGATTGGCGCCAATTATTTATTCGAACTGCGTTGCTGCTGTGAAAATCGGAATGCTATATGGTGTTATTTCATATTTCACGACGACAGCGTGTACGTACATCGTAATCAGCTCACAGTGCTGTTTCAATTTGCATTCGTTCGTAAAACACGAGCATATACTGGTGTATTATTAATAAATTAATCGTTTTTCATTGAAACGTATTATTCATGTATCGGTTCGGTCTGCGGACGGCGACACGTATAAATCATTAGAGTTGATAAATACGTCGTTCGAAATCGCATGCATAATGTGCGATATGAATTGGCCACAAAACGATATTAATTCCGCGATCACACACGCGCCAGAGATGATGGTAATAACAGTTTTGTAAGAGATAATTCAATGGACGATTTAATGAACCGTTTAAAGTACACTACGCAAACATAATACGCACGGGTGTAGTTATCGTTTCTAATCTCTCCTCCTCGATCATCGGACGACAATATTCGTTTTTTCACGACGTTTTATCATTATAATTTAAGCCCCACGTGATCCCCTGTTTATCCGTAGATATTTATTTAGTTACACCTTTTAGATGTTTTAGCCGATCTATTTACAGCGGTCTATTTTCTTACACCGCTTTTCGTCTAGATACCACTCGGGTACGGGCTATTTTTTTTTTGCATAAACCGGCGTCATTAAAAACAATAATTTACTATGGTAATTTTTCAAAACTGAAAATGGTATTTTACCGCTTTTGTCCACCACACGTACAGTATTTATTGGACGAAAAACCAAGCGTATTATAGTATGTACTTTCAACGCACAAATCGTTCTAGAGATATGACGTTGAAATTACCATGGTATGTATTTGAAGTCCATGTTTTAATTTTTTTATTCCAGCCAACTTAATTCTGCCAAAATTTATTGAATGTTTAAACAATTATTCTCACGTCGGTATCAAATTTAATGAAATAGAAAATTGAGAAATATGAGAAACTGTCGATATCGATTGAACTATTTACGAAGAATTCAAATGTATTTTTGAAACATTTATTGCATTATTATATCCATTGATAACTTGGAAATAAAATATTGTGTATTTTAATAAAATTACGATTTCTCGTTGGACTACGGAGGCAGAAAATAATCGCTTTCAATTCGTTTACAATTTCACAAATTATATTATACGATATGCATAGGTCTCACGGTGCATAATAAGAGTATTGCATGCGCATCGACATGTAAAATAAACCTGTTCGGTACAGATTCAGGCATTAATATCGTGATGAATATTGTACGACTACAGGTTAGTCAAAATCTCCGACGATTGCGAAATTTGACGAACTATATTCCATAATACTCCGTGTTCGTATACAGACTGTATAACACGAACAACACGAATACACGAGTAGCTAGTAATAATCGTTGAATGAAAATGGGTGGTAACCTTTAAACAATTTTAACCATTTTAAACGTATCGAGTCACTAAAATTGTTCTAACAATTATAAAGGATCACTTAAAAAAAAATCCAATAGGATTATCGCTCCGATCAACGTAGGCACAATTTAGGGGGGGGCTTGGATTTGTTTAACGCCCCCATTTTCAAAATTAGCAGGCCCAAATGTGTTAATATTAATTTACATTTAAATACTCATTACTCATTATTATGTATAGAAAAACAGAGTTTTTATTATATAAATAAATACATTTTTTTATATATAGTTTTTTTTTCACGCCTGGAAAAACTCTTAAGATTTAAAAAATGATCTATCTAAAGTTCTACCACATGCCAATTTCAAATCTAAAAAAGGTCCTAGAAAAAACTTTTGAACCAATATTTCTATCCAAAAAAGTGTTAAAAATAAGACACAAATATCATTATAAAACCATTTTATCTTTCGCTTCAGTCAAAATCTAAAAATGATCATGTGATGAAACATTTGTGTTTACAGACAGGTAATTCGTTATACGCGCAATAAAAATATAAAATCAAAGTGAATAATCTAAATTTAGAAATATTCATATATTTACCAAATATTTTAGTAACTGTTAAATTGTACGGGTAGCGGGTGTCTATAAACATTAAAGAACATAAAAAAAGGTAGAAGGGCTTCAGCACCTCCAGTATTTTCATTAAAATTGCGCCCCTGCCGATCAAGCCATTACGATAGATCGATACTTATACATAGATTATGCAAATGTAACACATATAGAGCACAAAATGCGTATTATCTTACCAACATATTCACCCATAAAAGCCTTAAACTATCCAGAATGATTAATCGGCGCACATAAATATTATTAATTCAACGGCATGACCGTACGCGCGATTCACACCACCGAATAAAGGTATACTGTCGACGACGTCTACGTGAAAATGAATTACAACAAGAACTTCACGATCATGTATATCCATGTTATTATGGCCCTGGAAACAATATCGTTACAAGTATTCCAAACAGTGTATACAGAGTTATAAAAATTTGACTATTTGAGGTTATACGAGTCTAACAATCGTTTTGTAGCTTTTTGTCCGCCTCGGGTTTTCGTGCTTTTCAAAATAGAGTATACGCAGAATACAGAAGTAAGGCCGTTATAGTATACGTAGGGTTGTAAACTTTCGAAAAGCGCGATGTAATTTATACTTGTTATAATATACAAGCTATTGGTCCACGAAAAGTTATTTTTAAACACTTTGAATTATTGTGAATTTATTTCTTCGAAATTTAACATAACAATACACTTCCTACAGACGATGAGACCTCTAAACTCAAAATTCTAGAAACAGTTGGCCACACCAAGTAAAAATTTCATCTGGTTTTAATAGATTTTATACGTAACCATTTTTATTTATTTTTATTTTTTTTAATGGTCAACATGATATTTTACGACCGTACATTTAATTTCTATACAGCACACACAAATAATTATATAATGTTCGTACAGCAGAAAAATGAGTTGCATGTCCCCAGCCCCCCCACCTCGGACTTTCGACTTCAAATTTTTACAGTCATTTGTGCTTCGTTTGTGCTTGTTTGTGCTTTTATTCCCGTCGTTTGTGCTCAACCCGTTTCCGAGTTATTGAACTTTCAAGGTGGGGGGGCTGGGGACATGCTCAGCCCCCCCACTA
>NW_020271737.1:839766-842324 GCF_003268045.1 Sipha flava
TTCATTATTGAAGGATATCTATTTTCCAATTTATAAATGCCAATCACCTTTTTTAAATTAAATAACATTCAAACAATTATTATTATATCATTAGCTTTTTACACAGCATATATTTATATAATAAAATATTTTTCATATGACAAATTTTCTTAGGTATACATTTAATAAAAATGTAATCATTTATTGATTTCTTGAAATATAAAGTAGTTCTACAATAAATATGAAAGTATATATATGTAACATTTTATAAAAGTTTTAAATTAAAATTACAAAAAATATTTTACTAATAATAACAAATTTGATATAAGTATAAGAACATTTTAACATTAATTACAAACATTTAAAAAAAAAACAGATATTATAATAGTTATTTACGTAAAAATTAAAACGTATGAACATTTTAATTAAAAAATAAATGACACATTACAGTTTTTAAGTTTTTGAATAAAATTTTAAATTAAAACATAAATTAATTATTTAAAATACATTATTTAAAATGATTTTTGACTTATTCAAATTAAACAAATATACTAACATTAGTAACCTAATAACTTTTTTATTTAGTGTACAGTATGAATTGACAGTTAACATTTGTGGATGCTCTTACGTATCGTGTGGAATGCAGTTGGTCATCACATCGTTCCCATGTAATATTAGTTTCCCTCCAATTGTATGATACATAATGCCCAATTGCATTAATGTTTTTGGATTTTGGTATTATGAAATTAATAATACCTCTGAGTGTGAATTTGTTATGTAGCACATTTATTGTTGTTGGAATGTCACTCAAAACGACAGTTAATTCAAAGTCTAATTTTTTTTCCCAACTCAAGACTTTGGAAAACAGGTTCAATGAAAAAATGTTTTCCAATTGTAAAATTTGTTTTAAATTTTGTACATGGTCCGCAACGTGCCAAAAACCATTTTTGACCACGGGATGGTGGAGATAATATAGTAAAGGAACTATTGCTATTACTGATTCATTCATCCTCATGACATTAACAGATTTTGTTATAGAATTAATAAACTTGTATTAACGTTTTGTTGATATTTTGTATCTACTAAAAGCAAACCGAAGGTGGTTTGCGTACTTATGCAATTTCATCAACCATGTGTTATTTACTATTATAAATTATAACTTTTTAACTTTTTGCTAAATAGACACCAGTCTTGTAAAGTATTCGAATACTTTTTGAAGTATTTATATGCTATTCTGAATACAATTTATTTTTTTTTATTTTTTAAGTATTTTGATTATTTCTTAATTGTATTTTTACTAAAATTTAAATACTTGTATTAAAATATCATAAAGTATTTTATTAATTTTAATTTATTATTTAAAAAAAAAAGTCGATTTTGTTGAAAACTAATATTATGTTTTTGTATAGTAAAAGTAGGTAGGTAATAGCAATGTTACCACACTAAATACCACATTACATTTTATATAGTTTCTGTTTTGGAATTTTTTAAGAAAACTGAAAATCTAATAAATTTAAAATAGTTCCATATTAATAGTAATATTACCAATTTTTATTATATTTTTTTCATTGAAATTTAATCATTATTAGTTAAATTATATGTGAATGCAGAATGAAATATGTGAACATGTATTTATCTCTAAATAGTCAGACATGTTATAATAATTGTTAAGATTCATGGAAAGTAGTAACATAATAGTTACCTATACTGGTGTACAATACATATATATATAATATAGCATAAAATTAAAAAAAATACTTGGATTTGTATTCAAATACTTTGTAAGTATTCATAAAATACATTTTTATAATAGTATTTTAAAAGTATTTTTAATACTTTTTTATTCGAATACTATTATTAGTATCTTAATACTTTTTCAAAAGTATTGTTTATAAACTGTGTTTACGGTTAGACACGTAGGTATGCATAAGTTTCAGTGCGAATTCGCAGTAGCCTGCCAGATCTAAAATTCCGTGGCCGGATAAAATGGTCGCTTAAACGTCAATCCAAATTTAAAAAATGACAAAATAAAAAAGGTTTCATACAATTTTAAAGACGTGTTATGATTTTATCATAGAAGTTTTTTCAAAATGAAAATTCATCAATAATTATTATATCACTTCGGGGTTTTGGTGAGAAGAGCTCTTATTGTTTTAAAATACACGTAAAAATATCAAATATTTAAATTTTGTACGCAAATTAATTAAAAAAAAAAAATAAATAAAGTGGGTCATTATAAAAAAAAATCCTAAGTAAATCAGAATTTTCTGCTGAAGTTTGATCATAAATCTGCACAAACGTGGAATAAACGAACAGATCAATAAGAATAATTGATTAGTGGGGAGGCTAAGTCCTTAGGCCCCTCCCTCCTTCAATATTTAACATCTCGGAAATGGGTTAAGCACAAACAACGGGAATAAAAGCAAAAACAATCATAAACGACTGTAAAAATTTGAACTCGAAAGTCCGAGGTAGTGGGGGGGCTGAGCATGTCCCCAGCCTCCCCACCTTGAAAGTTCGATAACTCGGAAACGGGTTGAGCACAAGCGACGGGAATAAAAGCACAAACAAGCACAAAC
>NW_020271737.1:842334-974637 GCF_003268045.1 Sipha flava
AGCACAAACAAGCACAAACGAAGCACAAACGACTGTAAAAATTTGAAGTCGAAAGTCCGAGGTGGGGGGGCTGGGGACATGCAGCTAGAAAAATGAAATAATACCACATCAAAGCGGGTACTTATGGAACAATTAATCGGCATCCACTTAAACCTTAAAGCGGCTCAGAGGAACCGAAGATTCTAATTCGATGGAAATTCTGCATTTAAAAATATTGTTTGGCGTATGGGTCGTTTTCCACCATTCACTTATCATTTATAATATAGTAGCTATGATAACGAACTTTTCAGATATCCGCATATCGTTTTCACTATTCAACCTTTGATAACACATGTAATTTCGTTTGTTAGGCATTGATACTGTTATGAAAATTCAAAGTTCCAAATTTTAAAGTGAAAAAATAATACATAAACGTATCACCAACCGAATTTTTGATTTACCGTGTAATACAGAGTGATCAGGTATACTACCTGAATAAATATCTTCCCCCCCTCCCATGCATATGAGCAATTTAAAACTTTAAATTTAATCGTTTTCGAATACCAACTGTATAATACAATATTAAACTTGTTTAATTCGGCTGCAGACTGTGGACAAAAAAATATACGTAGGATGCTGGGAATATAAAATAACCGATTCACGAGTTCCGCTATCGCAATAAATACCTAATACATCGGTAGAATATCCCACCTGTTGTCAAAGATACGAAAAACAATTGTCGACGCCATCGAGCGATATAAAACCTAAACGTAATGGTACGGTTACTGGACCGCGGATTATATGCATTTGCATATTATGTACTTATGCAAATGCATTAGCCACCTTTTTCTACCACCTATGCACATTTCATAGGTCCGCAGTGTCAATGGCACATAATAATAGTATTTTTCCACGCGGAATAAGTTCAACAGAGCTTACCACGGGCTTATCTGACCTAACGAGTTTCCATCCGTCGTTGTGCTCACAAATTAATTATTATTCCATCACACATTTACCGTTCATTTGAGTTCAGTCACTTGCACCCGCTCTACCAAAAGTATTCGTTAATATATCAATTGATTTTGTAAAATGTTTACTATTAAACGCGTATACGTGCAGCGACTTGAATATTCTGCGGGCGCTTTTACTACAACATGCAGAAACGGATGACTTAAGTACTCGCTGCCGGGTACTGTATTACGTACAGTATTGTGTACTGCTAAACACGAGAAAGAAATGTAAAGGGTTCAAAAACGTTTCAAGCAGTCAAGCACATTGTAATACGCAAGTTGTCCGATATCGCGGAGAAATCATATTTATTTTATTTCTGATACGGCACCGAATACACCATATGATCAACTTTCATTTGTCGTATTTTAATGCGATCCATGCGTATTTTAGTATCCTATATTGCATAAACATAATAGGGCAGTAGTGACGGTATAATTATTACCTATGAAATTCGTAGAATAATGAAATAAACGTGAACGAGAGAAAAGAAATCGAATGATTTCCAAGACAATGCTACTGTGTTCGGAATTGTGGGTTTTTCGATTTCGGTAACGTACATTTTTTATTATTCCGCGGACGGCCGTAGCGTTTGCAGGATCAATTGATTGTTATTCAATTTCCTTTCGATGTGCCATTGTACTCTTTGTATACTGTCGAGAGTGAATGTCTTGAAAACCCGTGAAACACTTTGCGCATACAATTTGCCCTAAGCGCCGGTAAAAAATTGGAAAAAATGTTTTTGCAATATTTGTTTTGAGAATTCCTAGCGGATTTTCAAGTAAGTTATACATTTGTGTCAAATTACCATGAATTATTGAAGCTCGCCTTTTTTTGTTATATATTTCTAAGTTTAAATACGATGTTCAAATTAAACCATAGTACAACAGTAGTTGTTTAAAAACATACTCATTATTTAAAAATATTTTATTATTAATATGACAGATTAATACGAATTCATAACCATTAATACGAACGCGATTGTCAAACGGCACTATTTCAAGTTGAATACAAAGTTTAAGCTTCATTTTACGTTATATACCATTATAATTGGTTGTTAAAAACGACGATTCGATGAGTATCCTCTAAAGTTGTTATATTTACTCAGTCATAAACCAGAAGAGAAAAAATAACGACTAACGTATAATTAGAAACTGTTTTCTATCATGTAGTGCAATCATCGGTACTCATTAATGCATGTTTCATTATAATAAACGCGATTAAGAAAATTATTTTAACGGTGTTCTATGTATTACCATAAGCGTGAAAACATAAAATTAAATATAAATTGTAAATTGTTCGAAGAAAAAATGAATTATATCGAAACCCTAAAATAATATCCCCTGATTCGAAAGCAAGACTTATAGTCGATCTGTTGTAAATCATTCGATAGTGTTTCAATGCACTTTGTTGTGTTTAATTGTTTTTGGTAATTTCGAATCGTAAATAATGCCAATGGTCGTGATATTGGTTTTACAATCCATGTCGGTTTATATGACATATTATGGTCATTAACAAAAGGTATTTTTAATTATATAAACGATGATCGTCCTGTTTGATTTATAGTAGGGAATTTATTATGTTGCGTGTTCCAAGCAATATTGAAAATTGTAAGTAGTAAAACTATATCAAACATATTTTTTTAACACCCGAAAACTCGTTTGAAATATAAAACATTTATATCGAGTTTTTTTTGCGAGCTTGTAAATGAAATAATTTTTATCTACATTATGATAAAATGCAAATGGAGCCATATTTTTCATTCGTTATTCATTATATAATTCTTTGTTAATAATTTTTGTATAAATCGAGAAAAAAAATATACAACACGCTTTAATTACTATATGGCCGCACTATACACACTACGTGATCCAATGCGACGTATGTGATTTGATGTCTACCAACACGTGAAAATATTCAATCGATCGTTCAATGGCAGTCGCGTGTCTTGTTTCGATTTCAAAAGTGCGTAAATGAAATAATGAACGAAATCGCATGCGATCCGCGCGAGACGACTGCCAGGCAGTGTTGCCAGATCTATAATGACTACGGTTGGGGAAATATGATTAAAATTTCCGTATCGGATGTGCAATTACCATACTTACCTACATTTTTTTCACCAAGAAATAAAAACATTAAGTTTATATAATCACATTAGTTCATAAAAATAGTCCAATATTTTATTTTTGTAAAATGTCCAAATTACCTTGAATGTCTGTTTCTTTGGTAATTTCTAATTTTTCATAAATATGTTTGGTCATTGAGCTTATCGTTGCTCTTGTTGGTTCAAATTTTTACAACTAGTTCTTTGTTTTGTGTGTTCACTTGCTAAGAGCAAACTGTTAACTGTTTCAGTACTTAATTTACTTTTAACTTTGGTTTTTATTAAATTAATTTTTGAAAACATCCTCTCGCAATCAATTGAAGAGAGAGGTAAGCTTAGAACTTTTAATATAAAACCAACAACATTTTTAAATAGTTTTTATTTTTATTATGTTTTTTTTTTTTATAGAAATTAAATGGAAACAATTTAAATTACCGTATCTTATATCATCACACAGATAAAATAACCATTGATTAGTAAATGTAATATATTTTTCTTGGGACTATTCCGTTTTGATACGTCGAAAAAAAAATATAACACAATACATAACATTTGAAACCATCGATTTTTAAATTCACGATTTGTCGTTAAATCGATTTTAATAAAAAATATCGTTATTTCGATTAAGACCGTTAACTCGAATAATATAATAAAAACAATAACCGAAAATAATGATTACAAAGAATTATTAAGTATATAAATAATTTATTAACCATTGTTAAATATTTATAATAATATCAATAACATAAATAAAATATAAAAATAAAAATAAATAAAAGTCCTAGCCTGCAGGATGATTATACAATAATACAGTATCACATTACATTACAACAGTGGGTTTTTATATTTGATGACGATTTTCTAAATGTAATTACTATTTGCACAAATGATATAAAAATTAACCAGGCAAAAACATATAATTATTTATATTGAAGTTTTTAGAAATATTTAATAATTTTTGATTAAATGTTTAAATATATATATATATATATATATACTTTTAATAAAACATTGATATTATTTCAAAAGTATAAACCACCAAATACACCACCAAGAAAGGTAAATACTTCGTATATCGATGAATGAGATTTTCCACTTTAGAAATAAATCTATTTCGAAAACAACGTTTGGTTAGTATAGTCACACAAATTGTGAACATTCGCGTATAAATGAATATACTATTACATTTGAAATTATTAAAAACGCTTCAACAGAAAACGAAGTGTCCATTCGTTTAACGACTTTCGAATTTATCTCACATACATAAATAGTTATCGCCGTACAACCAGTAGTTATTTTCACTTTGCCTTTACCAGAACCTTATAAAAACCTCATATAACATTTATTATTTAAGAAATGAACGGAGTTATATTACGACCATAATGGGACGTATAAAATTAAATAATCAAAAATAGGAGCGCAATGTCATTTCCATAGTAATATTTTTTATTTTTAACTATACTATTTAATACATAACAGTACTCGTTTTATTGTTTACTGAAACTATAAAAATATAATATATTTCTACTTTTAAAGCGACAAATAATTATAAAAATAACTTTAGTTATCGATTTCTTTACCAAGTTCATAAACATGGTATAGAATTACATGCATTAAAGTACATAACTCTGATTTTCAAAATAAAAATCGGCTACAAAATACAAGAAAAAAAATGATACTGTAACCCTCAAACCATTATGCTTTCTTTTTTAAAAAAAATATTAATTTTCCATAGATAAAACGTCTCTACATATCCGTATAAACAAGTATACTCATATACAAATATTCGGTATCTCTTTCTGCTAGTGCTCTGCATGGTCCGGTTATAATCAGTCCGGTCCAGACCGGACTGGACTGTGGTCCGGTCTAATATAGTCCTAACATCCAAAAATTATTGAATCATCAGTTTGGTCCGGTTCAATAATTTTTAGGAGTTGTTATGTCCAGTCCTCAGATCAAATACATAATTTTCAGATCGGTTCGGTTTCAAAGATATGAAAACCAATCCAGTCCGGTCCCAATCATAGTACTTAAAATCTAAATACAGATATTGTTATGTAAACAAATAAAACGAAAAAAAACTTACAACTCTAGATATATATTTATTTATAAAGTCGGGTAGTCCGGTTCAGTGTAATACATACTAAACGCATCATAAGATACGGTCTGGGCTAATATAGATTGAACCTTACGGAACCGGTCCATAAACAGTCCAAAATGTTTTAAGATTGAACCGACAGTCCAGTCTACGATATACGTTATTAAATATTATTTAATTACTGGTCTGGTCCGGACTAAAAATAATATGAAGCCGTTGATTCGGTCCAATTCTGGCCATTGATTAACTTCGGTCCCCTGGTAAAATTTGTAGTCCGGTCTGGTACTTAAAAAAAAAGACCGTGCAAATCACTACTATATGTAATGTTTATTTTATTTACATCGTATAAATACGAGTAAAACACGAACAAAAATATTGTAGCAATACGGTTGCAATTTAAACAATTATATTGAGAATGCGAGGGACTGGTTTTTAATTTAAAGATGAAACATTTTGAGCAATGCAATTGCGTTGGTAACAAAATTACCCCGTCGGTATGCATATTAATTTTCTCTAATAGGACAGATTTTAATCAAGCGGTACCACATTATTCCTCTGTTACTACACACAAAGTACTATTTTTAATTTAAATTGCTCAACATACCTTTGGTATCATTAAAAAAGCCTTCGAATATTTCTTGGAACGTCTATTGTGACGGAATGAAGGAAAAAAATGTACTTCTTTAATTTCTTATTAAACTTAAATAAAACGAATTTTTTTTTTTTATATTCAAAATTATTGATGTTTAAAACTTCAATTAATGTCCATATGATTACTTTGTATAAAATCTTTCTCTCTTTCTCTCTCTCTCTCTGCATATTTTTAACTTCAGTCAATAATTGATATATAAATTTATTTCATATATGTTTGTTTTTTTATCCATTGCTTCCCAAGGTATTTTTCTTTTTTTTTAATTAATTTTTACAGGTCTTATAATCATTGAATTAGCACAAACAATTCTACGAACATAAAAATTATTTTACAATATAATTTACTGATTAATATCCCCATGTGATGATTTTTTTTTGATTTTTCTTTAACACATCTAGTTTACAAATTATAATTGACCTGATTTAAAGATATAATAGATATTTTTAACTTAATTTTTTCAGATAGTTTTCATACATCTGAGTGCCATTTATATAAAAATATACATAAAAAACAAATAACAATTTAAAATTATAAATTAATTTACCAATTTTGTGTTTAAAAACAATTATTATTTCAATCGAACTTTGATAAAATTTGGAAATATTAACATAATTCTAAATGTATAATTCGATTAACTCATTAAAAATTTTAAATTTAATTTAATTTTATAAAAAGCTTTTAACGAAAAACTACACGCTTTTTTGAAGAAACGCAAGATTTGTTTTTACTTACTTTAAATACTACTATTACATTGTCAGGTGTTTTCTTAATCTTTCGATTATTATAAGACCTACGCTTATACAAATTCTGAATTGTATAATTGTATATATGTAATCTGTTTTAGGTAAATGTTTTTGTTTTCAGTATTTATTTCAAGTTGAAAAACTACTTCGAGCTGGATTATCTTTTCGAACTATTACACAATTTAATAAAATATTGTATAACACTCTTCACGAAGTTGTATAGTACTTTTCTTACAATTTAAAGATAACAATAACGAAATACTGAGAATAAAATGTTTTCTTGGCTACAAAAAATAATCAAATTAATTACTATAATAAAATTAGAAATACTGGTTCCAGATTGGGCGTAGCTCACGGCCCATTATAATTAATGAACAACATTTAAATAATAACCACGAAAAAACTACAGGCAGGTCTCAAAAGACATGGAAACGTGAACAATCGTGGTTGTTATTAGTTTATCATATTACATGTTATTGCAAAACTTATTTATGACAAAAAAAAAAAAAAAAAAAAGAAATACTTTGCTGATAAAATGTATTAACATTTAAACGGCAACTGTGCGTCCCTAAATAAGACCATTAGTGTTTAGTTGCGCATCGGTTTAAATATCGACGGATAGGATATCATTAGTTTTAAATAACTATTATTTTTTTTTTTTAATGAGCTTCAAATATTCTATTATTAATTTTGATAACTAACCTTTGGATTACTGGCCATATTTGTTAGTTCGCAACATAATCCTAAGTTAGTACAAAAGTGTCCATCTATTTAAGTTTACAGTTTTAATTTATTTTTATCACTTTCTTGCCGATTGGTTTTTCATGACGAAATTACATTCAAGTAAGTGATGCAGTTAGAGTAAATTAATGCAAACTGAATTATTACGTTTCGAGAATGAAATAATGTCGAAGTGAAATGTATAGCTTACGGGACTGGTGTATAAGAGAATAACATAGTTCTGTAAACGTTCAACCGAAAAAAAGTCTGATTTTGGCAATGAGACGTTGACAATCAATGAAACTCCCGTAATAACAGTTTGACACCAACGCACCACGTGAAACGGAATCATAGAGGGCATGACGCGAACAAATAAAATGTAATCCTTCCAAATACTTGCTCGCGACTTGTTGTTCCGCAGAAAATAGACTTGATTTTTTTTTCTGAACCCAGATAAAATCGTTTTCGCATTTCAGCCGCGCAACCTAAACAATAACATTTTTTATAACTAGAGCCCAGATTTATATACATTTGCATGTTTGTACTAAGTGTATGCACGTCTATGGAGGTTTAAAATGTCCACGATTCACACCAAATTTTATTTTGCATATTTTGCATATTTTCAGAGTTATTGCATATTTGTTCATAAATGCAATAATGCAAACATTTTGTATTTTTTTAAGTTTTCAATTTGTATTTTGAGCGTAGGTAACTTCAAATTATCTAAAATATTGATAAAATCGAAAATATTTATTTTTAGTTTTTTTTTTTTTGTATTCTCGTTTTTAAGTTTCCTAAAAGTTTTAAGTTGATTTAAATTATTTGCAATATAAGGCAATGGATATAATCATTTTTTTTGTTTTTCATAAAATATTTAGAATTTTATTTGGTATAAAAATGTGGTTTTTAAAAAAAAAAAACACATTTTATAAAGTGTAACATAATGCATATAATTGCATATTTAACCACATTTTCTTTGCATATTTGACGCTTTTTAAATGCATATAAATCCGGGCTCTATTTATAACTATAGTCGTGTTTCGAGAGCAATTGGTGTAGGTATACTTCCCTACAGATCCATTTCAGAGACACAATAATTAATCAATAACGATATGCTTTCGGCAAGATAATGATATAATCACTGTGGTTAACTCGTTTTTTTATTAGATCCACGATATGAGGTTATAACCAACATCGTTGGAATTTGAAATAATATAAATTGAAATTCGTTTAAACTATGTCTGGGAAAACTTACAATTTTCATACTTCTGTGATTAAACAAAAAAATTTTAATCGAAAACTAAACTTCATATTATTATTATTGCCAATATGCCTAAACTCTGAAATATTTAGCTATGGCATTTAACTCTCTTTATATTATAGCAAAACTTTAGTAATATCGTTTTTGGAACTTTCAAATATTCCTACATTTACGAAAGAAATTGGTGAAAACTCGATAAAAATTCATACCATTCATTCATCCAATCCGAAACAATTTATTGTAATTATTTCATGGCAGAATTGCCCACAGTTAAAAAACGTTTTAAGCAACCTGACAATGTAAGGCGCCCACATTTATTTCGCGAAGCAACTTATTCATGCGAATATTTGGCTGGAGATCTGTATAATTTGTTTTAATTTTTATACCGTATTCTAATACAGCTCAGTTATTTTTTTTATAGAAAAATTTGATTAAAAAATGTTCTTTTGTACACTGTATAATGTACACATTAATTTTTCGAAAATTTATCAAGTTGGTACGAAGAGCTGATACATATAATTTACTATTACTTTTTTGATAAGAATTCTCAAATTATCAAAGCTAAACATAAAGTAACATTATAATTGCACTTTTAACTGGAAAAGTTTCAGTGGATGGTGAGTTATTGTAACAGTGTTGGAAATGTATAATAAATATAAATATAGTTGAAATTTTGACAAAAATATTATATATGATTACTCACGTAATAACCAAGTTTTTATTTAACAAAGTTATTTCAAAATAGTACGTCTTTAAGTTCTAGAGTATGTTCAGTTTTTGCTGATTTTTTTATATCTTATAATTTCTAATATAATCATGGAATTATATATATATATAACTTTAGTTTGAATAGGAATTTTTCAAAATTATATTTTCAGCAATATAAATGTGGTCAAATTAGTCTTAGTTTTTTAAAACCATCATTATCAATTTTTAACTATCCAAAAAAATTATAAACATTTTGCATAAAAGAAACAAAACGAATGTTTATTCATTTTTATTCATTTTTTATGGTCTTTTTGAAAAAACTATTTGACAGTAAAAAAGTTTTGACTAAAAACAATGGGTTTATGATTTTAAATGTCTACGTATCATTTTAAAACATGACATTTTTCGTACTTTATTTCTAATTTTTTGTAAATCCGTACAACCATAAGGGCTATGAGGTCAAAAACACTAACAATCTGCATATAATCATGCACAAAAAGATTTTACAAATAAACATTTTATAAGCTATAACCGGTGTATTGCTATTTGATGTTTAAATATTTTAAAACTTTGGTATCAATTAAATGTTGACGTATAATGGTTGTTTGTCATTGGTGAATACATAAACGTGTATTACTGATTATCGTAAACGTTGTTGCAAGTGTTATACTTGCATTTTTAATCACTTTAGTTTTTGTACCATGTTATGTCATGGCAATGCTACCGCGGCTGCTCACCGTTAATTTATTATTTTATTATTATTTTTAATTATATTTCAACAAATATTATTAAAATTGTTTTAAAATGCTGAGAATATATTTTTAAATTTGACGGTGGGGAGGGTGAAATCTCAAATAATTTCTTACCTAACCATCCCAAAAAAGGGTTTGGCCCCTAACATTTAAAAATCCTGGCTATGCCACTGGAAAATAATAATTGATTCAACAGGTACCGCGAACACGTTTATACTCGTAAATGTTTCAAAACTTGGCGTTGGCTGCAGTCAGGAAGATAACATTATAAAACTATTGGCATTACTTATTGAAAATAAATAAAATTTATTTGTACAAGCCAATTTAAAAATAATGTCTGCTGTCTGAGAAAAAAAGAATGGTTTACAGCTAAATGCAAGCTTATCGCAATTTTTTAAGTACCTACCCAAACACTAAATAAATAACTTTTGTTCGCGAACGAATACGTAACTCAATACATTGCGATACCGGTATCGTAAAATATTATAACATCTTGAATAACTATTACACTATTCTATCATCAATAAAAACACTTGATGATCCTTTATTTGTTATTAATTTGAAAACTTTAATATTTGGGGTTAATTAGTATTGAAAAATTTCCAAAATGCAATGCAATCTTGATCAGGGTGGTCCAATCCGCGGTGTCAAGTCCAAATGCGACCCTCGAAACCTATTTATTTTTTTTTGGCCCTCCTCCGTAGAAGACTTATATTAAAAAGAAAAAATCACAATAATATTATAGCAAAATCGTTATACTTGTATCATTTTTGTTTTTTACTATAAAATGTAGATATACGTGCAATGAGTAACGTTTAAAACCGTGATTGAATTCAGTTCATTACGTACGTATATAGGTATCGTATTTTTATAGCACCTACAGCAAATTTGATGTCTTGTGGAGGGAGATAGTGGAAGTCATTATTATTATTATTATTATTATTATTATCTTCATTATTATGCGGCGATTATTGATTGCCGGTTTTATTGGATAAAAGTATTTTTAATTTTTTTTTTTTGACGACCCTTAGTGTTTTTGTGGAAATGTAAACTGGCCCGCCAATTACAAAAGTTTGAACCCTTGTGATCTAAATAATTATAGATTCATTTTTTTTAATATAATCAACGCACACGTAGACACAACGAATAGTGAAAATTATGGTATAAGATAAAACGTGGATTTGAAAACATTATTCACAGATGTATTATTGCTTCGGTGACTAGTGATAATTATTTGCATTCGTCTCGTTTGAATTTCAAATGCCAATAGTTGTCTCAATGTACCACATCTTACTCGTTGATGGGTTTATGAGCATCGATGTTTCCAAGTTGTTCGATTTCTGTACGGATACTGCCGAATGCGCCCAGTATATTCTCGGAGAGAAATATGTTGAGACGTTAACTCCTTATCACACTCATCATATTTTTTAACAACAGAACATTTTTACCGTCACTTGAGGTGTTATTAAATAATACGTTTTACTTTTAGGTATCTAAAAAAATGCATAACAAACGCGTTTTAAAATTTGAAATTTATAAACCAATTACTTATATATATATATTATCGTTCTAGATTTTTTTAAGTTGTTTTTAATCAAAATAATAGTAGTTATTTACAGAAACGAACTTTAAATTTTTCAAATTTTACTTTTTTGGTAATATTTACAAAAAATATAGTTGCTATATATTGGTCGTAATAAAAAAAAAATCGTGTTTTAATAATAGTTATTTCATGGTCTTAATTAGTGCTTTTTTTAATGGGATTTGTTCGTAGATGTTTTACAAGAAAAAACCCAAATCCATATACATGATATTGTGATATTAAACTCCAGTGAATCCTAAGTTTTATTTCTTCACTGTTATTACCGGTAAAATACGATTGACACGTATTGCCGTATTCGTACAGACACTTGACAACGATATTTTGCTGCAGAATCTAGACATCACAATACTATATATGCATTGGCATGCCGGGTGTGCCAGGAAACTCCCAGAAATGTTGTAAATGAGGCCCTATCATTTAAGTCTCAGAGTAAGGGGCAAATTAAATCAATAAATAAAATTATTAAATAAATAATAAATTTGCTCAAATTAAATATAATTAACTCTAAAATATTTGATTGAAATAAATGATATTTTTTAATAAAAAAAATTAAATTTTTTTTTTTAAATTTTTATGCAAAAACTTATTATTATAACACAACATTTAAATAATTGATTACAAAAATACGATTCATAAATAATTAAAGCTATCTGATAAAAGTATACGAGATACAAGGAAAACATATTCAAAGGGATTAACCTACCACAATATATTCGTTTTGTTAAGAAATAGGGCCAAAAAATATTGTAGACATCCCCTGAAATACAAGCACGCCTATGATAATATGGTATTATTTTTGTATACACAAGGGAGATTTTTTTTAGTATTTTACTTTATAGTTCTTTAATCCATGAGACGTTTTATTATTCTCCTAATTTCGCCAGTCCGTGTGTAAATGTATATGTATATTCAGCGGGTTATATATACATTAATTTTTCATTTTCCTCGACATAATGCCAGCCATTCACCCATTGAACAACATATTCCCAAAAGCAATTACAATAAATTGTATAATACAACGTTTTTCTTTATTCTCAAGATACGGGGAAAAATTATTTTTCATAAATACACCAGACAGTTGACCGAAATTGGTAAAAAAAAATGTCTTCATCATTGTACCGTAATGAAATAATAATTAATAATTTGCAACAATTCGTGAATTATAATTAGTTAATACAATAGGTACTCGAAAATCAAACGTTCATTTTTTCGCTATTAGAAAATAAATAAATAAAATTCAAACACAATATTGATGTTTAATTTGACCTATAATGTCTGAAATTTACATAAATTAAACGAAATTATAATACCATTTAACATTTTAGTAACTGAAATATTATACTTAAGACAAATAAAAATCTATTATTATAAGAGAAACTCATCAGTTCCATTTCGACCGTCATTGTATACACAGGTATGGCACACATTAACTACGTTATCGCAACTTTTCGTCGTCATGCACACCACGAGTGATAATATATATTTTCGTAATATATTTTATATTATTTAAATTCAACCATGCCTCATATAAATACTTCCAAACGAAATCTTTCTTTATCGTCGTCGGCTTCCAAGCAAGGAAAATGTATTGAAAAGTAAGGTATTTATTACACCTAATCGGTATGCCCTACTCACCGAAGACCATTTACCGGTTGTTTTCAGCCCCCCTCTAGTTACTGAATCGTTATCAGCCCAAGATGTTGACACGTTTACACCAGAAATTGAAAACACAAATACAAATAAGGCTCCACTAATTTTCATAAAAAACCTAACTTATCTACCCAAGTTAAATGATGCGTTTACTTCTATTTTGGACCCCGATGGGTTTACCTTTAAATCGTCAAAAGATAAATATAAAAATAAGTAAAGATTCATACGATTTATACTATCCAACATAAGAATGCAGTAAGTTACCTTGTTAAAACAAATCTGTTCTTTCACACATTCTTTCCAAATTGCGATCGCCCAAATATCCGGTACCCGGTTATTCGGCATTTGCATCATTCAATTCCCATCAAAGATATCGAGACAGCACTAATGGAACTGGGTTTCTCTGTCACAAATGTTTGAAACATAAAGAATCGGACTACAAAAAGCTTAAAGCCACTATTTTCTGTGGAGCTTGAACCCATTGAATTTAGCCATAAAATATTTCTGTTAACTAAGTTACTAAACTCCACAATAATCGTCGAAAAACCCAGAAAATTCCGCAATCCTATTCAATGCAAATGATATCAATCGTACGGTCATACGAAAAGATTATGCAGACACACCCCACGATATGTCAAATATAACCAAATGCATTCCACTGCGGATTGTAAGAAATCCCGCGAGCTACCCGCGAAATGTGCTCTTGTTTCGGATCACATATAGCAAATTATCTAGGCTGCCCAGCCTATAAGAAGTTAAAAAAGTTTCGTGATAAGAAATATTCCAGAGCAACAATCAAAGATGCTTCAAAAAAAGTTTATCCAGTCATCCCGACCGGCAATGTATCGGTCAATCATCACCCTTCCCGCGCAAATAAGTCCTATGCGGATATCACGAAAAACAACAATAATGGTCCAGCTCCTGTAGAGAACTCGAATATATTAAATACTGAACCTATTTCAATAATTATATCACAATTTTTTATGCAATTAAATTCTTTTATCACCCCTTTAATTTCGCTTTTATCCACTCTCCTAAACATATTACTTTCTAAAAATACAATACTTCTTTAAATACGTCCTCGTTGAATCAATAATTACAATCATATCTATACATTTTATTAAATAATTACTGTAAATACTGCACTGTTATCTAACTTGTTAATATTAACTTTCTGCATTATTATGTTCTAATACTGTATTTATTTGATTATTTTATATATTATCTACACTACTATTATCTGTATCAATTGCTGTACCTATCATTTTCACAAAATTTAATCATTATTTGTTTATCATTAATTTAATTACTGTAATTGTCGAGCTGAATCGCTGAATAGTTTCATATTACAGTTCTAAAAAAAAAAAAAAAAAGAGAAACTCATATTAAAAAATATATAGCATGAAAAAAGCATTTTATTCTCAACAAATGAAAATTCATTTTTATTCAATTTATCAATAATTTAATTTTTTACGATTATCAGTACTATGTATTAAATATTGCTGTATTTACAATCAAATTTTGTTGGAGTACGGAATATAAAAGATACATCGTTTACATCGTCGTTGAATGGGTTCCAAATAAACTCTTCTATTAAATATTATCCATTAAGATTATCTCTGTATTTTTAAATTTAAATTTAAATTTTTTATTTTTTTATATAGCGTAGGTAGCTTAAAATCAAATCCATACAATAATTAGTTTCTATAATAATCAGTTTAAATTGATAAAATTCAGAACCATTTATACCACCTATCATGTTACGAACACCAATTTATATTATGTACCCCACTGTTTTCCGCTTATCGACCAGTCAGTTTGAAATTCGAGGTAATCCGTATATTTAATTTACACAAGCTTCATAGAGCAGTTATTATTATTCTGGTATAATTATAATTTACAAATGATATATGTAATGATCGTCGATTTAGGACGCGTTAGAATATATTATGATTACGCGAAAACACAAAATAATATGCCAATCAGCGTTGAGCAAAGTTGAATAATTTATTCGCACAATCTCTAATTTCATATTATAAATATTGATATGAGGAAACGATGTTTTATTTTATTACGTTGCGATCTCAATATTTACTCGTATCGTGTGTAACAAAAGTGCGCGAACATAATAAGTGCATTTTATTTTGGATCCATTGTATATATTTATACGAGTATATTTGTATGACAAATTAGAACAGCACAATACAAACATTTAAAAATGTGAAAATGTAAAAATGAAAATCAACAAGGTAAATAAAATAAATGAGGAAGATGGATTGTATGAGATAGAATTTAACGTGACATACAGGTAGATATTAATATTAATAAATGAGTAAATTAAATAAAACACAACGAACAATACGAAAATTAGGTATAAAATAATAATATTAATACTAAGAACTAGCAAAATGTATAAGGTAACTATAATAACTCGGAGATATATGGAACTATAAATTAATGTCCCGGTTCGTATCCAATCAACTACATTTATATTTTTTGTGTGAATACAATATAGGGTGCCTTTGAAACATTGATAAGAAAGATATTGGATTAAGAACTACTTGTATAGGTCTTAGATTTGTTTACGTGCCCACATTTTTGTTCGATCAGAGTTCTTGTCGTTACTATATAGTTTATCAAATTTTTAAGTTTATCAACCAAACCATCACATTTTTGGATTTTATTTTATTAAACGATTCTAAATCCATTTATACATTTACATACCAAGTACACTAATTTTTTTCTTTATTTTCTTTTTTTTCCTTCTTTATTTAAGTAGAGATTAACATTTTGCAATTACTTTTATTTATACAAAAATAATTCATTCATTTAAGTTTTGTTCTAAAGATATATGTATTTTATTCGTATTATAGCAAACTTGACTAACTTGACGGATCTCCATTATAAATGTAAATTATGGATAACATAATTGGAGAATACATTTTTTATGACTTTTTCATTTTAAGATTGATTTGAATTCTTTATAGTTATACTACATTTTAATCATCGTTTTATTTGGAAATTAAACTAAAATATAAACGTACATACAGATTTACATGCTTAAAAAATTATTTTAGGTACAATAAAAACCGTTACTATTTAGTGTTTATCATATGAACCAATCTATTCAAATGATAGCAGAATATTTTTTAGATTTTTATTCAACTTCTTAATTTAAACAGATGAAATCATAAAATACAAATTGTTTATATTTCTTAGATATCAAATTATTTATATTTCTTGTGAATGGCATGTTTTTAAAACGGTAAACGAAAAGAAGAATATAACAATTATATTTCAGTTTTTTTTTTATTTTGTTGGTTAGTGTCATTTGGTCTTTAAATGACTAAGACTCAACAAACGCCTATAAAAGATTAATTTTGACCAACAACATTTAATGTTGGCTATCTGTTCTAAGTGTTATCTTTTAAAAAACTTTGAAAAACATTTATACTTCATGTATTAGACAAATTAACGAATAACAATATTAATGTTAAAAACAAAAAAAAACAAAAAAACGTATATAACAGGTCTTTTGAGAACAGAAGGGTAACACAATATAACTACAATATGATAAATGTGTTCCTTTTTATTACAATATTTAATATAAATAAATATACGAAGTTATGTTCACCAACAATACTACGAAGTTAACTTTGAACGTTGTTGAAAATAATATCAACCACTATCCTTCTCTCATCCAGAACAAGGAAATAGGCATATACAAAATTAATAAAAACTAATATTTTTCTTTTTAAATTGTACATCAATCAAGTTTATCAATTACTCAAATCGAAAAACAATTACGAATAAATAAAATAGTATTTTCGTTTTACTTACTCGTATTTGGTTCATTACAACTGATGACATTCTGATGCCCATTATAAATTCGATTGAGTACATGCGTTTGAACAATGATATCCTCAAAATGTACAAGTAGGATGTATGCGCGTTCAAGTTCAATAATTCCGACGTTAAGTAATAAAGCGAATTCCAATAGAAATATAATTCGGTACAATTACACGAACGACTATAATATAATAATAATAATAATAATAATAATAATAATAATATATAGTTGTACATTATGCGTTAGGCGGCCAACAAAGGTTAAGCACCAGCGCTTGTACACTTTCTCGTTTAATTACTCCGCAATATGTGCATCGCTACAAGTTAACGTGGCGATACGTATGGAAATCGTTAATAAATATCGATCTTGTACTACAATCGTTTTGTAGGCGGATACACGTAAAATATACTTCACCGGAACCAGGTTTAATCCTGTTCAGCAGTAAATTTAACAGAAAACGCTGCTGCGGTTCGTTCCGTTCGTACGTATTTTAATGTCAACCGAAACGTAAGACAAACGGGTAACCAACGTTCCGGTATTCTAGATTAACGTTTTACGAGTGCTAACGAAAAACTTATAAAATACCGTTACAATTATTTACGGTGCTGTCGATAAATACGGATCTTTCAACGACGACGATATTTATCGCTATAATTATTATTGTGTCGAAACACTAATGTGCAGACTGCATGGTAAAACGACGAAATGCAACGCTAAGTGCAATTGTGTGTTACATAATTAATGTGATTCGATATACCGACTTGTGCGCTATTCCTTAGACAACGAGTAGGACAAAACAAATCAAAGAATCATCCATAACGTTCAGGGTTTTCTAGCACACCTAGTTTCCTAAATGTTCGGACGAAATTTTCATCTGTTCGTCCCCGCGTGTACGCTGCAGAGTTGTTTCTATGTTTCTTGAAGTATGTTCTTCTTCGAGTCACGGACTCGGGCCATGAGCATCGGATGATGTTCTAAAACGAATTCCCTTTACGAGTGATGTACCCCAAACGAGGAACAAACCGATTGCGCTGTCGGTAGGCACGCTGATTTTTCGAAAGTAATCGATTAATAATGAATTTATTATTATTATTACAATTGAAGTACCGTAATAAATACGCTCAGAGGTAAATAGAAAATATTGTGTGTGGGAACAACCATCTGCGTGACATGTGTGTTTGATGTTCGTGGCAATAGGGGAAGAATCACGAGAAACAACGTGGCAGTCGACTTGTATAAATTATCACTTGGGTCGTCTTAAAATGATCGTAACTCTGCAGGTGGATTTGATTGACTACTTAGAGTACTTAATGACGTCGAAAAATATGGAAACTATTTACTTCTAATAAAAAAATTAATAAAAAAAAAGTACATTAGAAATGTGTTTGAGCAATATTTTGGTCTGCAATTCTGTAAGATATGACGACTGCATACGCATTTTTTCCCTAGAAAAAAAAATAAATAAAAAATTACCGCTACAATCAAACTGCAAGCGCAAGTTTTCTCATGACTGGTTCTAGACGCTTCCTTAGTTTATAGATGACGGTTCCGAGGTAGGGGTCATAGTCATACATGGTTATTAGAGTACACGTGTACCCGCGTTACGTGTACACGTTTATTAAATCTATGAATATCCGTGTTTTCAATACATGGGTATTTTTTACTGATACACGTGTACTTAATACCATCTCATATGTATTACCCATTAAGTAAATATCAGACACCCGTTTAGTTATTAATTCAGGGTAATTAAAGGTATATTATATAATTATTCAAATTTTGGTATAAATCTTGTTAGGCTTTCACAGAAATAGGCAATTATTTTTAAACTAAGTGGATATTTCACTCTTATAAAAATGATTTTAACTTGAATACTTTATTATACCTACTTATAATTACTTAATATTTTGACTTAATAATTTATAATATAAATCATAATTTATATGAAATGTTTTCTATATATGCCATCGCTCCGGCGGATACGAATTGCGTCCCTAAATGATATTTTGTCAGAGTTGCATCCGTGGTTTTGTCACGACATATCCGAGTTGCGTCCGCGGTTTTCATGGGCCATGGGTTTTTCAGCAACTGTGAATATTGTTTGGTGATAAACTCATAAATAATCTCGATTATCATCGATATCTTATCTGTAAATACCACCTTAAAATTTATTGTTGGAAATTAATTTTGTTCATGTTAGCATTAGTCTTACTTCGTAATCCATTACATTTTGTACCAAATATAATTTATGCAGATTTTTTAATAAATAATAATAAAATTCATAATATAATTGCTATAATGACATTTAATATTTAATAATAGAGAAATCTCAATTATTACAATACAAAAACATGGAGAATAAAATACACGGGTAATGTCGGGTATTTAGATACACGGATAATGACGGGTATTTAGCTACACGGGTAATGCGAGTGAACGGGTATTTACAAATACACGGACCTTAATCCCGTTCAGATAAGAACACGTGTACCCGTGTAATTCATTACACGTGTAATAGCCATCACTATTCCGAGGTGCGTCCACTACAATAATAAATTGTTATTTCTTATTTCTTATTGTTGATGTTAGCATTTCAATATAAAAGCTATATGAATATGAATTGACTCCAAAAGAAGAATTTAAAAGACATTTTTTTATTATTTTTATTTCTTAATTGATACTATTATAACTTTAATACAGGATTTTTTTATGAACAGTTGGAAGCTTATAAAGAAATATAATAACTCCTACTTAATAATTATGATTCATCTGACCACTATACTTTGCCAAAACAGTGTATGGATTTACATAATACACTTAATGATGGATAACACTGTAATATCAATGGAATCATGGAATGGATCTATGCATCGAGTTGGAACATATAAATATTATATTACCAAAATACGATGCAGTTGCAAGGGGCCAAAGACATTATTCAAAACTAAAACTTACCAAGCCATTCAAAACATAAATTTTTACTATTAACAATTTATTACCTTATAGGTTCTTAACCATTTTTGGATCATGAACTCCTTTCAAGTAAAATAGTATAGCCACGGACCCCCTAAAAAAAAATGAGCCGTTCTTTTTATCAATAATAATAAAACTTGATTAGTATTTTTAGTTATAAGTTTGTTTGAGATTATGTGTGACATTAGTTATTGCTTTAATTGTTTTAATCTGGTTGATGTACAATTTCTTTGGGTCTTATAATAATTAATTCACTGATTTGAATCATAAACAGAACTAAATTTCGTATAAAAAATATTACGTATCCATATTTCTGAATTTTATGTAGAAATAATATAATAATATAATATAATAATAATATAATAATAATAATACAATAATATCCAAATTCATTTTTAAGTTTATTAAGATGTGAACAAATTTGTGTTTGTACAGAACTAAACAAAGCTATATTATTTTTTTTTTTAATGTTCATGGTCAAGTGTTTGAAAATTCACAAGATTTTCTGGTAGATATCTTTCCACATGGGGAGTTTATTTACAAATTAATTCTTTTTTTTTAGACGCGTCAATATTTGTCATTTCTTGTTTTTGAATCGTTGTAATCACTTCATTCGAATGACAACAATTTTTGTTAAAAATGCTAATCTATGAATGAACTCGATATTATTGAAATTTTCGAAGAGTGAACTTTGTTTTTTCTATTAAAATATAAAAAATATCTTCTCGAAGTTCATACAAAGTTTTCCCAGTAATTATCTTTCCAGTGGCGGAACGTGGGCAAGAAATTATTATTGTTGTCATAATCACATTCCCGGAAATTTTACCAAAAGATGAACAACTACTCGCATTCAAGTTAATAAATATCCATTCTGTAAACTATCGAGTTTTCTATTAAATTTTTAAATTTACATAGTAAAATAAACAACTTTTAAATTCACCGACGACCTTTATTCATCAAATAATTTGAATTAATTTCAAACAATATTTTTTTCGTTTTTTAAGAAAAAATCAAACCACGCTATAGACTCTCGGTTAATCATCTATGGATCATAAGTTAAGAATCACGGCATTAGAGTCATGTAAAAATGTTTTTAAATAATTAGAGTTCTCTACATTTTTACTTCATCATATAAAAAATTGTACACTTAGAAAAAAATTATAATCAACCTTTTCTTTAGAGAGGAACCGCCCATGATGCCAAAATTACATTTTTTTTTTTTTTATATTTCTTCTGCGAAAAATAGACATTGTCGAAAAAAAATCTTCCGAGATATTTTACGCGGCTATTATCAAGTTGGATTTTTCTTTTGTCATCACGACTGCTCTTTTTTTTTTTTAGAAAAGAATAAAAATAAACTTCCTCGAAAGGAGTGAGTTTTTGGTTTATTCGCCGTCTTCCGATAATGTTCACGAATAGTTTACATTTATCCGGATGTCGCCGTTACACTGGACCACGAATGGCTCGGTATGCCTAAACGTCACTTCGCAGTGCTGCCCAAACGTTCCGGTGCAAAAGTGTAACAACAACAATGATAATAATAATAATAGATAATACTGTGTACAGCTTACGTTTCCGTCGAATCGTTTTCGCACGTCGGTGGTGGGAGCGAGCAGGAGGCGACCCACGTACCGTAATATTATATTATCGCGTGCCGCAGAAAATACCGACCAGAACGTTATCCCGTGATTGATGATCTTGGCTCGGACGCTTATTATATCCGCGGAAAAACGACGGCGGTGGTGGTGCGCAAAGAGCGTGTGTGCTATAGCTGGGCGTAATAATACGGGTGGTTCTCCTGGAACGGTCGCCGAAAACCCTGCGAACGGAAACGGTATGGGTGGAAATAATGAAATTCTAAAACGGTTATGCGAAAACGGCGTGATCTGCCAGAAAGGCCGCGTCCAGGGCGTAGGCGCGCGATCAATGCATTTTCCACGTCCTTACGCCCATAACGACGATAATAATAATAATTGTTATTATTATTATCGTTATTACACTGTTGTATTGTACCATCCGAAGAGACTAATGAGATTTTGAACCAGCAATATCGTTTTATTTTCGATCAAGTCAGCGTTGCATCTGGACGTTGATAAAAAGATAATATCGACGGATGAAGCAATTCATCGAGAATCCGAACGAGTATAAAAAATGCGTATCGATGGTCAAATTAAGTAACTGTCTAAATAGAGATTAATAATCGACAGAGCGTCTTACCTATGGGGGGGGGGGGGGAGATAAATGAAAATATTTTTGTTTTTTGTTTCTTCTGAACGAGCGATTCGTGTTATTTTGGAATTTGCAGCGCATATATTTTTAATTACTCAAAAATAACGATCGCGAAATGAACACACTCTTCGTTTCATTCAAAATCGTATAGTCAAATTCTTTACTGGACAATTAAGGTATTTATCTAATAATCCAATAATCTAACGGTTTAGACGACAAAAAGAAATAAAAATAAAAACGTACATGGTCAATTTGTTTAGACGATAAGTTTCACGATTATGTGCTACACCGATCGTCAACACGTGAACGCGGATGCATAGTTGTCGATACAACAATGTGTGTGTGATGAAGTAAGTGTATACAAACTTGACGTAAAGCGCAAGATGAGTTTAACTTTGTCTTCAGAACCCCTTTAATGTAACAGTTTTGGGATAGGAAAATATTGTTTGGTGAAGTGATTTATAAAATTTATAAACGGAACATATTTTAGCTTTGCTTCAAAACAATGCAAGAATATTACAGCATCTGCAATGGTCGGTTATTAGCCGCAAATCCATAATATATTATAAGGTACGAAATTATCCAATCACTATTGTTTTTTCTTCTTTGTTTATTCATAATTAATGTACACGCGCAGAATATACGCGTTATATATATATATATATATATATATGCATATAAATACAAAGATAGCTTTTTATGGTCATTTTACGCTATTAATGATTTATCGGCGCCGATAAACACGGAAATTAGACGATTAATAAATCGTTTCACTTTTGTTTTCTACAGTTTAAAATATTATGCACGCACTCACACACATAGTGTGAGTAATTTTTATTTTTATTTTTTTTTTTATTTATTTAAGAGCTTTACAATAAGAATTAATATTATACATCAACAATTGCACAAATTGTGATTATAATCACATATATTTTTATATTTTTAACTGCAAGTTGCAATGTATTTTTTTTTTATTGCACAATTACCCCATCCATTCTTCGTACCAAGTACCCAGTAAAACGAATTTTGATCAAACCTAACAATATAAAATAATATAAAAACATAGTTTTTATTTTTTGACGACAATTAAGAATATATATATGCTCGGTATTTTATTTTATTCATCACAGCTGATATCCATATACGTAAAGTAGGGAGGAAGAGGAGCCATTGCCCCTTAGAATAAATTAGGAGAGGCACTGCCCCCTCTGATATATAACATACCTTGTTTTAAAATAAGTACAAAACAGCTGGTTATATCTATTATTAAATAGTTTTTTTTTTTTAATCTTGATTTTCAATTTTAACTTATCTAAAATGTTTGATAATGAATAATATGTGGGTAGTAAATTGGCGTGTCAAAGTTTATTTATTTATGTTTAATTAATTTTATTACTTAGTAATATTGATCACCTTATACTAATATACAACAAATGGTAATATTAAAATATAATAATTACAAGTAAATAAAGTAATATTAGACTATTAGATATGTAACTATATATTTGCCCCCCTCCTAATAAATTTCCAAGTTACACTGATGCTGATATATCCATAACACTTATAGTGGATTTATTTTGTTGTTAAAACAAACGGAAAATGTTCAACCCTACTGTTCTCCAAGGAATTCGTATTATTAATAATATAAAACCGACTGTATAATAACAATGGTAATAATAATGGATTTAGTAATTATAACTGCAAGTACTACAAAAAAAACCTAAATTCTGTTCGCGTACATATCTCCGCGGAATTTTATGGTAGCTAAACGCAGTCAATAGTATTGTAATTATATGTCATCTTCAACGTTTTGAAACGTAAATAAATATTTTGGACTCGAATTCAGTGTCAGTTTATTTTAAAGTCAGGGCATTTAATCAAAAGTTTTTTTGGGGCCATCAATCTAGTTTCGAATAATAATCGAAAAATTTTCTTGTACTTAATTTAAATTTAATTCGATTAAATAGTCATCGGACCATGTTGATCTTGGTACTAAAATAATTTAAATCTGAATAATTTTTCTCGAAGTGTTGTGGAAAGAACCCGAAATAATCATATTTATTCGATATTAATAAACGATTTCAATTCAAAGTTATAGAAATAAAATATACAAAATGTTGTCAACGTAAGTTTTTTTTTTTGTGAATAAAATTTTGTTGATTAATTATTAAAATAATAAAACCGTAAAAAAAAAAAATTATAAAAAATTAAATTAAAATTACGAAATAATTTATTCATCAGGTGTACTTGTATCTACAAAACTCGTAAAATGTCTATGCATTTCAGAACAATTTTGTTGATTTCACTAATTTATCGTAGTCGCTTGCGAGAGCTTAGACCTATTTTATAAAAATATCATCATGTTGTTATAAACTTATGAGCATGTCAATTATCGCATTCCAGAAACGAATATGACTGGATCCTGGTTCAACTCTAAAATAATTGAGATTTTTGTTGTGAAACAGACGTTTGCTTACGTTTACTCGTCATTTGATACTGTTCCCCGAAAGTTACCGCGGATTTCGGAATTACCTTTCACGGCTACATTTTTCAACATTTATAGAAATGCATAGCAAGACTTTTTTGTGCTTTATTACTTTCTGAAATAGTGTTAACGGAAAAAACAAAATAAAGAACACAATGATTGCAAAATCAATAGCTTAGAATCTAATATTCACCTCTCGAAGGTATTTTGTCGTTTTTATAGTTTGGGATTTTGAGCACATCGTTTAAGTCATAGATTATATAGTATAATAATAAACATGTATATGACGATGGACATCTTGTTGTATACATTTTGGGATGATGAAGATCAACAGCGTTTCAACACGGTAACTGTAATTTGTTTTAAGCCTAGGACGGACTAAGAATAATGATGTCGTTTATATGAACATTGTAGGTAACAGGGATCACCGATTAACCATTTCCAAGGTCCACGTTAAGAATTCTTGAGGCAATTAAAATTAAAATTATATATTTAACATAATATTATGTTATTATAATAATGGTAACTGACCAAAGTGCTATTTTATATCTGTTGCCACAGATACAATCTAACAATGTATAAAAACCGGGAAATTACCCGTAACACCGATTACAACGGACAAACTAAATGTATCATATAATATGAATAATAATAGTATATAAATAATATATAATATGAACGCTTGGAAACGTTGATATACGGATGTTGGAATATGAGACACATTTAAAATTTAAATACACTTTTACAACAATTCAACAATAACTCGACGTAATTTAAAATCTAAATTTCAGTTGAACTAATACTCAAATCTAGTTTAGTTTAAAAATCCCACGTCAATGACGTTTGCACGTAATAAACTAGTAGCCAATTAAATGTAATGTAAGTACCATCATAGGCTAACATTTAAGGCATGAGTGCATACAATGAATTTACATAAATATCGGAAGAAAAAAAAAGGTGTGTACAAATTTTAATGTAATTATAAGATTACTTTTATTTTTGCATAAGTTGTATAAATTAATAAAAAAAAAAGTTACATAATACAATAATATTCACGAGGAGTAATAGAAAAATAATTTTTAAATCTTGGTAGCAAAATTTATATTTACTTTACTCTCTTGGGTCATCTAATTAGGGGTTGAAACCCGTAAAGACCTACATTTTAAAAGGATTTAAGGGATTTAAAATCTAGTTTTGCGAAGGACGTACTTCATTAACCGCGAAATTAATGTTATAATCCGATCAGTAGTACCATAAATAGCGATATACATGATGTCTTATTTCTATCTAATATATTTAATGTAACATAAATATAACGGAGTAAATTCTTAATAACAAGTCTAATAAATAAGCTATGCTGTATGGAAAGGGATCTTAACCTTATTTGATAATATATAATTCCTTATATTATATTATTCATGTATACATATATATATATATATATATATAAACATTTTAATATATATATACCTATAATGTTGGTTATTGGATTAATACGATAATATGAAAATAATTAAGTTTATTTTAAATATTTAATGAATTATTTATTATGAAAAAAAATTATTATAATTTAATATTATTAAAACCAATTATACTATATTATTTTTACTATATATTAGATTAGAAATATTTGATTATTAAGTAGATGTAAATTAATGAGGATTGGTACTGCTTAGTTTTAATCAATTATGACTTAATAATGTCTCGATTAATTATCAAAATAATCAAAAATAACGTTTTCATATTTCGTTATTTTTTAAAAATGTTCACGACTTCCCTAAGTACATAAACGCTAGTCTTTGAGATCATTTATGTATTATGAAGTATTTACTTTATTGTGAAAGTATTCTAGCTCGTTTTTCTTAATAGTATTTTACGTAAAAAAATAGGCTTTATTTATCAATAGTCCATACCTACATACTACATGAAAGAGATAAGTTATTATAGTTAATAGTTTAAAATGTTTAATGTTACTTTTAATATATATATATATATATATATATATAAATGAATGGTTGTAATAGATTTCAATGAAATTTAATACAAAAATATATTATAGCTCGGAAAAAACATAGGCTGCATTTTATCGTGAAAAAAAATAAAGGTAAGTATCAGTACACTTGATAAGATTTAAATGAGCAGTTGTTGTTTCATTGTTGCTAAAATATCCGAAAAAATCGGAAAAAACCTCACTTTCGCACATCTCAGTGTACATCTGGAAAATTGTAAACATGTCTATTTTACTGAAAATAATTTCCATGAGTCACTATATTTTCCTTCAAACATGATGCTCACTACTTTTTTAAAACTCATCGTTATTTAGAGTTAAACAAACACAATTTTTTTACTGGGCAACCCAAATCTATTTTTAAAAAAAATGCTGATAGCACTCATTCTTTGATCTTTCATACATCTAAAAACGGCAAAATGTATGAACTTGAAATTTGATATAGTGGTTTCTTTCATACTTTAGATGTGCAATAAATAGTGGTTTTAAAATATATTGGCATCAGCAAAGACGATTTCATGATGCAAAGTTGGGTAATTTAAAGTATAACCAAAACTACCATACATATTAATTTGAAATGTCATTGTATTTGTTTCATAAACAACAGTTCTACCAAACTAGGTTTTAAATAATCTAAGGTAATAATACTTTATAAAGTATGTCTTGGCCTAAACTCTTCTGTGAGAAGCTAGGTGATTAAGCTTGTTTATTTTAATTTCAATATTTGGATGAAAGCACCTTGATAAAAAATTAAAATAATCACTTTAACTTTTTTAACATTTAATTAGTTTTATAGAATCTTGGTCCAATAAAGAGTAAATTAAGTCTTTAAAAAAAAAAGTTTTGAGTTACAAACAACAAAACATAATAGAAATTTCTTTAACTGAACTTACATTTACTACCGGTTCATAATATAATTAATTAATTAATGTAATTAAATTAAGTTTAATTAATTATTGAAATATTTAAATTGGTCTTACAATTATAATGTATAACATTACATTATTAAATGTTTCAAATATCTTATACAATGATCATATATCGTTAGTAAAAAGTAGACGTTATCATTTAAGTTAATAAAAATATTAATATAAATACTATACATAAATATTAGTATAAATATACTCTTCAATTTTAATAAATAAACATATTATTATAAAATATGTAAATAATTTGGGCCTGATGTTTAATGTAATATTTATAATACTTAATTGTCCTTCAACAACTTCTCCCCTACCATGCTATCCCCTCTTTTTTGACTTCTTTATCTATTTTATACGGTCTTCATTAAGCCGTGTGGATAATATAGTCCTAATAACCTATATTTCAACAACATTTAATCATAATATTGGATAGTGCTCATCATTCGATTGTTTTTGTTAAATAGCAACATGGTTTTGTACGGGAATAAAAAAAGCGATATCGGCGAATATTATATAAAAAAAAGCAACACAACAAGAATGATTACCCAGACTAATGCGAAAAAAAATTTAAAAAATATTCGTTTGGCTATTGCATTATTTCATTATTTCTTACAGTGTAACTTTATAATTTTTAATTACAGCCGCACATAAGTAAAAGTACGATAAACTATGTACATACATATTAAACACTTGATTGATTGTGACTTTATAACAACGTTTTCTGAAACCACGTATGCCTATTAACCCGCGGAATGTTTAAACTTTTCAACATAATACGAATATCTGTTTTTGTCAAAAGACATTGCAGTCAGAAAGTAATAATTTTTGGTCGTTTTTCCGCGGTTATATAATTATAAATGTTTCGTTGTTAAAGTTCAAGCTAATTAATAGATACGTGTTTCTCCAAATTATGTATATATATATGTACATACAATTTGAACGCTTACAATATTAGCATATTACAACTTTTTAAGCTTCAAAGAAGACTTAAAATACACGTGAGGACGTCATGAACAATTTTTTTTAAATAAGTGTGCTTAGGTTTATTACAAATAATACTCATAATAATACTAATAAATCCGCATCACGCTGGTACGTCTATCGAAAGAACCAATTCCTTCGGAGTTTTCAAACAAAAATGTTTAAAATTTTTATCTATTATTATTATTATAATAATTATTAATCATATTTCTTTAGGCTATGTGTTCGGATAAATAGCGACTGATATCAATTTAGTAATACATAATGTCGACTCGTTTACTTTTGAATACGTATTCAACGAATACTCGTATTTTATTATGTATTAGCGGGTTTCAAGCTATATACTTTTGGAAACAATAAAACTTAGTAATTACCGGAGGTATGTCGAACTGTTCAAAGTTTGAAAAATCGAAACCAATTAGAATAAAAAGTTCGAACTTATGCAAACATTCTGAATTCAAACTTTTCATACCAACTTAGAAACAAAACAAAATAAAGGTATGAAATTTAATAAAACAGATACCAGATGAACGTTAATTTGAAATTCTATCTTATATATTAAAGTTTGGTTCGGTTTGTCAGTTTACCTTTAGGTAAGGTTTAGGTTCAGTTAGCCGTTGAAATAATTTAGTAAATTTCAGCTCGATATCATGAACATTTGAGTTCGACTCACATCGAATTATTATACGCATTATTACGGGTATACATAAGGGATACTGGTGTATGTAACTCACTCTTGTTTTGCTAAATTTACATATTTGACTATTCATCGATGACCTTTGGCTGATGGTCGTTATTATATTATTATCGACATAATAAGCACTCGGCGTTGTTACAATATATTATATTAGTTTTGCATCATAATCAACACGTAATATCATATCTTATACCTAGTTATTTTTGCACGCTTATAGTAAATATTCTTGTAATGTATTTTGTACGTTTTTAGATGAATAATAAAAATAAAAAAAAAACAGTCAATAATTTTTTTTTCTATGAGTGGTTTACGAAAAAAAAAAAACTATATTAGTCATATTTAACATAATAAAAAACCGAATGTGACAGCACTTAAACTAATTCACTTTTTAATAATCGTTCGTTTTTCTACAACTTTTTGATTTGTACTTTTCAGTGAATTTTATTGAAGAATAATTTAGTATGATGAAAAAAAAAGAAAAAAAGAAGTTGCTCAATTGTTGCATACCAACCAAATAATCAGTTATATTATTTATGATCAAATGGTAATTGTTAGTTTTCCAATTATTATTATTTTATTCAAACTATTCGTCAACTTTGTACTATTTTGCCTTAAACATTTTTCATTAATCATAATGGATTTCCTTTTATTTCTGACCTTAAACGATGTCGACACGTCGTCGATTTATAATCCTTTGGTGTCTGTGGCTATCGTTCCCTTTATTAATTATTATGCGCTTACCATAACAGTCCCGCAAACTGTAAACATCTGTTCTCGGAAGTACACAGCAGATTTCCATACAGGACGTTTCGGCGATGAACAAATTGCTAAAACAGTGCTAAATTATCATGAATTTCATCCGGAGCCAATTATACGCATCAGACTTCCGCAAAACGTACATATGCAATGTTGTAATGGTTGTCATCTCACCGGCGCCGCAAAGCTGAAAGGATAATGTACAATGAAACCTCGCTCCTGACGGACACCTTTTATTAGCGAACCCTTCTCAACACTAAATAAACGTTTAAGTCCCGACACAGCAGCTTCATGACCTTCAAAATAGCAGACAACTGTAGATAACGGATTTGGGCAGATTTTGAAAATCCTGTGTGCTTAAAAATCTCTGAATAACAATTGATTGAGAAGGGATCCCCAAATCGTAGATGTTTCTGTGCGTAAATCTACTATATTTTATACGTCTATTCATTAGTTACAGTCAAATCCAATATAATTCTGAGGACCAATTGCCATGCAAGACAACAGTAAAATAATCGATAACTTTCAATTTTTTTCTCAGTTTTGTAACACATTTCAATTTACTTTGAAAGTATAGTCTTAGCGTTATAATTCGTTTATAAAAATTGTTAAATATTCTTTTCCCTCCGAAATTTTCGTTTTAGTAGCCCAATGAATGAAAATACTTATATAGAGAGAATCGACATAATGGCACGTGCCTGATACTTTTTTAACGATTTTACGGCGTACGACTCCATTTATTTCTTTTTAAATTTGCATGATCGAAATCAATAATAGTTCGTAAAAAAAGCACTGGGGTTTGTTTACACGGAATCGTAATTCACCGTCTTCGCGTTACGGTACCAGTATATAAATGAATATATATTTTCGGTTGGACCGTATCCACGAACAGATAAAAAAGGCTCATGCCTACATAAAAATAATAATGATTTATGGGAATAAAATAAAATCACGCAGTATTAATAATTTGAACAAGAACGTAATGGTTGTACGAAATTTTTAAAACAGCGAACAGTTCCATATATACATATTGTATAATCGATATGCATTGTAATGTTCCAAAATTAGATTCGCGTTTGGATAGTAATAGATCTGCTGATCTCTGTGTGGATATGCGAGTTTATTTTATTATGTATCTCGCAAACCTTTCCTTCGCTGTCGACGGGCGAGCACATAAAATGTCAAAACGCCTCCGCCTAACCTCTCTGGCTCACTATTTGGACAATTTGTGTTATTATTCCCTGTTATCAGTATTCTTATTATTCGAGATATCGGCCAAAGTCAAACTTTTACCATTTACGGACACCCATGCGTGTGCACCGGGCAATGTATATGATGTTTCATTTTAGTTTCGATTTGGTCGGTATCCTCATAATAGTTAAAATTATCATCATACTCTTTTCTCGTAATCTTGTCAAAAATTACAATGCACAAAAACAAATGTTATATACATTAATTATATTAGTAAGTGTCTACTGATGTAAACGAGCATCGGCGGCCCCTCGGATAAGGTTTATATTATTAATATTTAAATATCGTACGTCACGAGGATGATTATTGCAACCTCGTTGGTTTTTGTTGTATTCTTTAGTCTCTATTTTTCAGTTCGAGTATTGCACAATTTGGTTTTTCTCAAAATCAAATTTAAACTTCTCCCAATAAATAATATTTGTATAATAATAAAATCACTTTATTTTCTTTATCGTTGTATGTTCCCTTTTACCCAACTTTGTATAGTAATTAAAATAAAATCTCGCATACTTCAGCCAGTGCACTGGCATGCTTCGGCCGCAGGTTGGCTACTTATCATTCCAACACAGTCATATAACGCCCCACAGTAATCTGGTAGCCAGGAATATATGAGACGTCGCAACATGACTAACTATAGTCGTTTTACATTTTTGCAACACATTTTAATGCGAGTACCTGATATAATACGACCAGGGACCAGAACCGTAACCGAAAAGAACCGGTAATGGAACCGGTTAATCTTTAAAATTGAGGAACCGTAACTGAAACTGGAACCTTTATTTCCAAAAATGAAAAACTGAAACCGTAACCGTAACCTTAATTATAAAAGGGTTAATTTAGGTCAGATATTTAGTATTTAGACTAGTAAAACTATGGTATTGGCTATTTTGTTTGTCCATTTGTCGGTTCAGAAAAATAAAAGTCAAATCTTTGTATGTATTTATTATTTTGTATTGTAAACTGTAATAGTGTAATGCATATAAAAAGTAATTTCGTTATATTATAATTATTATTATTTTTGTATGTTTATTATTATATTACAATTTACAATGAGTATATCTATATTATCAATTAAGTATTAAATATAATTAATGTTTATAAAACATTTGTAGCTATAACAGTAGCCAGTATTAACTTTGATTCCTAATTAAAATTAAAGATATTTATTTCATCAAATCATAATATTTCACAATATTTCAAAATATTTTACCAATTCTTACCGAGTTGAAATAAAATAACTAACCTAACTCAAAGAAATATATTTGGCTGATATAATATATACAAATATATGTAATACTTTTATAATTATTTTTTTTAACTATTTATAATACTTTCTATTTTCATGAAATGAAACAATTAAAATTTAAATAAGAATAAATAAATAATTTCATATTATTTTTTAATAAATCTTTAATAATCAGAATTAACCGAAATTAACCGGTTCTAGAACCTTTACTCTTTTAAAAAACCGAAACCGAAAAAATCTATAGGTTCCAGTCTCTGAATACAACACTAATGGGCTGCGTAATCTACTGAACACACCGAGCTTGGAGTTCGAAGTATAAACGATCATGACGTAAACACACATATTACTAAACTCTAAATTTATTAAATAAATAATTATCTATAATAATAGAAATTGTTGATACATCTAAAATGCGTAAAGTTTCGATTTTAGAATTACAAAATACATAATTTGTTCAGTAAATATAACTTTTTCTAAAGTATTAAACTTGATATAAACACATAAAAAAAAAAAACTCTCCGTAAATCATTGAGTAAAAACACTCAATATTCTGAAATTTATTATACTTATCTCCTCAGAGGTCAAATTTAATCGTTGATTAAAAACTGTCGATTCTCTTGAGTCCAACACATTTTAGAATATGGGTCTATTCTTTAGTATTTTCGATTATGCGTAGACTTCTGAAATGGGTTCAACGTAAATGTTTGATGTAGAAACATAGCAAATATATTATTTATAACTGTGCTTTTATCAACCTAATTGACTGTCCTTCCCTTGTTCCACTTATAAATTTTGAAGTTCCACCACGTTTCACTAAACACACTCCTTCCTTTCTTATTTAACATCGTTCGTCTTTATGCGTATTGCTATTGAAAGCCCCATCTCTTACGGCCCATAAACAACTTTATCCACTGGACCATATTACCGTTATTATTTACTACTGATCGTTATTGACTATATTCTTATTATTGTGTTACTCTAATATTATCAAATATAATTACGATTCGTTTTTTTTCCGGATCTCGCAGCCTGTATTGTATCGGAATCAGTGGTGGCGGAAAAATATTTTGCTTCATGAGTCCTGTTAGAACTTTAACCAAACACCTACCCACCCACCTAAAAAAAAATTTAAGGGTAACTTGTAAAAGAGCTCCCTTATTATTCGTTCTACATGCTACATACTCACTCGATACCCAATGGTCAATACCCTCCCACTGACTTGAATTCAGGGACTCAAAAATTTGCCGTCACGCCGCCACTGATCGGAATTAAAATTAAATTAAATAATACTCGTCCCTGACCGATTGATTGGTCACACATTTGGTTCACGCATCAGATACACCCACACGACTCGCACTCGGTTGATTCCATACTACAGTTGACTTAAGGATACGAACAGTAATAACAATAATAACAATAATATCCGTATACTATTGATATTATTATTATTTTATCGCAGTATATCCGTTGTTCCCGGTTGGTTAGTCCCAACGTATTTCACATCTGCCGCAGATGAATATGTTTTTTTACGATATTCTTGCGTTTCGCGTTTCATCTATGAATTTAATATTATCGGTTTTAATGCACCTACTCCCGCACCCCATGGGTAATCACTTGCAGTTGGTTTTCGATCGTTTCAATTCGAATAATAAGGACGCCATCACGTACACCTGTGTGCGCCTGTACAAACAAATGCAGAGAGTGCAAGAGACATATGGATGGACGGCTGTGGAAGAGGAATTGAGATATGGTTCGAACGCGGTTAAGTTTATACAACCGATTATCAAAGCGATGTATGGGTGCACGCACGCACGCAGGGACAGACGATGTGTCCATTTTGTTCGACTGGGTGATCCGCTACCAACGCACAAACCCGCGACCACCCCATTCATAGCCTAACACGCGTCCACCAAAAGTTCTAGTTGCCAAAGGTGTCCGTCCCGTTCTGTTTCGACGTTATCCGCGCGACGGTTATGCAACTTGTGACGATGGTGAAGGTTTATCGCCCGGAAGCAGTGCCATTTTTTCCAATAAACACTATAAACTAGTGCTTAGGATGGCAAATAATTTTGAAAATTTAATTATTATTATACGTAACTAAAACTAAAATAAATGCAACTAAAAATGAAATGTTTTATTTCATTGAAGCCGATGTATACTAAGCACTAATTATTCAATTTTGAATATAATTTAAAAATGAACTACTCGTATTTAAACATTTTTTAATACCATATTTTTTATCATTATATTTTATATCATATTTTTAAAATTAAGTTATTTGTATGAATGTATGTATGCATTTCTATAACAGCTGTATACTTTTATTTTTACATCCTTAAAATTTTAAGTAATAAAGGAAACAACTATAATTTTATGCTTTAATAACGTTTTTTTAGACTAGAAAAATATTTATATTAAAAGGCGGCAATTTGTTTAGTGCTGAAAACGGTACAATGGTTATGTCAGGCATGCCCGGAAGAGTATATTGTTATGGTAACGAACTCTCAAGCTCTCGGTACTCGTAAGATATTCTCGTCCAAAAAATTTCTGTTCGCGATGTTTGCTCCGCGCATTACCGTCCGCAGCACGATCGTTTACACGTGTTGATATGCGACCGTAACTCTGGTTTTATACAAAATCGACAGAATTCACGTTTTTCGTCTGTAAGAATATTCGTTTAAAATGAAAATGAAAAACTTTTTTTTCTTTCTATTTTACCTGAACACGTTTTCCAAGAATTCTTGTTTTTTTATCGTACCGGAACGGAAGACTTTTCCGTAATATTTCATACAATCACTACGCATATATTATAGTATGTTAGTTTTTCATTTAAATTTTTTTTTTTAATAATATCTATGAAGAAAATAAACCCTTTATTACAGTCTCACCATTGTCATTTTTTCTTTCATAAGCATTTAACTTAGAGGTATTATTTTCGTAATAATGAATATTGAATAAACTTCTCTTCCAGATTTTTTATCCGTTGTAACAAATAATGAAAGAAGCCTTCGAAGTTTACTTATTTTTTGTTATTTCCTTTATTACTTTTATTATTTTGTTCTCGCTATTTAGAACTGGTGTAATTCGATTCTCCAATCATATCAGATGTATTTTAAAAACATAACAAGACATAAGCTTGGTTCTTGCTATTACGCTACTGCAGATATAATAGTTTATTTTATTCACGTTTGATAAAATTAAATTTCATGGTAATCATTGCGTTGGCGACAAATTTTTCCATAATTCATCGTCAAATTGATATTATAATTAAAATGTGAAAAATGTTATATTGTTTGGAATTGAGAAAATATGGGTGGGTTAGTTCTTCGAGGAACATATGTACCTATAGTTTATGATACGTATTGATTCGAAAACCATGTATGTTCATTGTATAATTATTTAACGCCCACAACATCACTATTAACTAGTTTTAATTTTTAAACTTTTCCATTACTGAATAAAAAATATAATCTTAAAATATTATTTATAAATCAATTGTTTTTCATAATTTATACGAACCAGAATTATACAACAATCGTATATGTGTGCATGTGTGCGATATCAAAAGATATAAACATCTAATATTTATTTTAACTCTTTAATTTTAACGCGATGGTTAAATATTTACTTTGCAATTTTTTACTCAACTATACTAATAATTGCATTTTTTATACTCGAGTTTGTTTTCTGGCAGAAAAAAAATCACAAATGATCGATTTTATTATTAATAAGCTATTATTATTAAAAACAATATTTGAAACCCGTGCTGTGCGTATAAATATCGGAACAGCGTGTGCCGTGGAATCCAATACGATAGAAAACCAAAAAATCGGACGAATTTACGACATGGTAACGTTACGTTTTCGAATTGGCATACACATCAACGAGATGGGCACTTTTCAAAACCTAGTATCGAAGTCTTTGTATTGTAATGATGCACAATCATTCAATTATATATTATGTCGAAAATAAACTGTAATGATGTACACTACTAACGTGTAAAAAACCAATAAATAACGGTTCTTTCGATACTGAAAAATTGAATAGGTCAAACTCTCAAAGGACCGGTCCAAGATCCATCCCGCCATACGTCCCTATATAACGGGGGCACACATAACTCTCTCTCGAGTACGAGCTCACCGATTTCCGGGACTCTCGCAGGAACTTAATGTGACGAACCAAGTACGATTGCCTACCATTTATTTTTTAAGTTTTATATCTTCTGTGTGAATTTCGGGGAGTGTTCATTATTAGCTGTCAATACGGTGTCTATTTTAATTGATTTCTACCATAACTTTTTCTTTATAGTCGTAAATTATCGGCTCAACGACGCATCGGCTCAAATGCCACAGAACATGTAAATGCTATTTTATTTAGCTTATAATGCTTTCCAGTTGCACTGATCGGCTCTCGAACCTTTGTAACCCCGAAAGCCCAAACAAGGAGGAATGTAATAACCTGGTAATCCAACCAAATTTTTTTATCTTTTCTATTTTCGGGTTATTACAGTATTGTACACGGTTAATGCGACGACAATGTTATTATTATTGGTGGTGGGAAGTCGATGCGGCCGTTTCAGTTCTTATATAGACATGCAATGAAAAACGCGAATCTGGTAATTTACTTGCGTGATTGATGTTTAGTCCTTAGCGATTTATATGACATTTGTTTACCATGAACGGGTGACGTTCCGCTATTCTCGGATCGTTACGAATTATTCGATCGCTAACAGAACGAGGACCGATGAATCTTGATTTGAGGTTAGAAGAGGCTTGAAGATGAATCGATTTGGAAAACTATTGAACGTGCCTTAACTTAGTACATCTTGAACGTGACCCAGATTAATTTGTACAAAACCGCACGGCCGAACACAAGTCTGAGTGACGATTCGTATAATTGACAGGAACGAAAAGAATAATAATAACTATATATTATTGTATAGTGCAGCGTTTCCCAAATTGTGGTCCGCGGATCCTTAAGGGTCCACACAAATCCCGAAGGCTCCGCGAACAAAAATTTAAAATATACAAAGTATTATTATTTATTATTGTTTTTTAATTTTTATTTTTACTAAGGGATCCGGTAAAAAAAAAGTTTGGGAAATACTGGTCTAGGAGACGAAATTCGACCAGAAAAAAACATCAATTTTAATTTTATAAATTATTTAAGTAAATTAAATATTGAGCGTTAATTATAATAAGAATTATAACTATAATGAAAGATTTCAGGTTAATAATGTTTCAACCGACTATGAATCACATAGTAATGGATTTGAAATCGGGAGCAGGGTCATAACACGTCAAAAATGAACAGAAATTGTAAAACATAAACTTTTAATTCTTAAATCCAAAATCATAGCTATTAACGTTTATCGGAATTACATTTAATGGATGCTTCGATGCATCCCTTAAATTATTATATTCTGTATAATATATTAGCTACTTAAATTGTTGCCGCCGTATAATAGCGGCCGGTCGACGACCCGAGTTATCACCGCGATCGAACACACATACTCAAACACTCGCGTACATCAGCCGCTATTTTTGTATTTATCTTTGTTTTAATTATGTTGTGAATTATATAATATGATAATGAGCTAGCGTTATCTGCGTCGCCGGTGTGGGTAAATTTTAACACGGCCGCCGCAACTTTTGTCGTTTTTCGTACGTCGTGTGAAAGAGTTGCGGCGTTATTGCGAACAATTTCCTTTTACGAAATTTGTTATAGGCACGAATTGCCAATATTATTATTATTATTGTTTTTTATTATATTATTTTTATGTGCGCTAATCGCCGGTAGTTTTTTTATATTATAATTATTTATACATGTGCGAATCGCCGTAATATTTATTGCTTGTTTAATTAATTTTTATACACATTTACGTGTGCGCGAATCGCCACTATTATGTTGTGAATTTTATTATATTTTGTGGGCGCAAATCGTCGTTATTTTTATTTTTTGTTTAATTTATTTTATACACATTTACGCGTGCACGAATCGTCACTAAATGTTGTGAATTTTATTATATTATTATACGTGCGCTAATCGCTGTAAATTTTATATTAATTATTATTGTGTGTGCGCTAATCGTCACTATTTTTATTTATATTGTATTTTAAAGTATAGATTTTAGGTAGCTGCAGCTGGCCAGTCTGCGCTCCACAAACTGTAAGTTTTTATATATTACTTTTATTTACACATTTTAAGTGTTGGGCCAGAAGGGCCGTAATTATTATTTGTTATTTATTACTAAATTATTTTACACTCTTACGTGTTGCTGTGAATTATTACTATTTTTTCTTTGTTTATTTTTTGAGTATCTAATAAACAGCAACACCGTTACCAATTTCATATTTTGTTTTACCATTTTATATTTATTTATAGTTACCCTTTTTCCTTAGTTTAAGATACACACACACGACATTTATACGCACCTTACACGACAAAACAGCGTCCGAGGCGCGCGTAGTATTACTTTATGCTCTCGGCGCGAACACAAATTATTCTACAATAATCATCTGTTATTCATTGTCTCTCCCTCATATCGACTTATTTAAAGAAACACTCAAAAACAAAAAACAAAAATTTTAAAATACCTAAGCCCACCATAATGGCTACATGTGTAAAATATTTTTTTTACGCTAATTTATTTGGTAATACCTTTCTAATTACATTATTATTCCCTCTACTATGTAAGTAAACGAAGTATAAAACAGATTAATAATACGAATGGATACACAAAAAAATCCGGTAAAACAAATCGGCTATACCTAAAAGTTTTTAATACTAATTCAAACGTGTTAATATTTATTTTTTTTTTTAGTAATTGAAAAAAATATTTTAATATATTTGAGATTTGATTAATTAGCTTGAAACTGTGCTGAAACTTGGTACATCACATTGGTTTTTGTCACAGGGCTTAAAACACGTTCAAGATCATAACCGATGTGTACACTGTATATACACTCAATTCTATATACGAGTAGATTTATCGTTAAGGAAAATATAGGCATTATAAGTGTTGATAAAAATTATAATGTATGCATCGATAAGCAGAATAAGGATGAGGACACAAGAATATTGTATTCTTACAATAGAAAAAAGTTGTGGTAAGGATAAGTAAAATTTACGTAACGGTACTAATTTTCTGTCGGGTAACCGTTTATTAGTATTCGCCGGCTGCCAATTGAGTTAAGGAAATGTTGTGAAGATCTAAAATGTACAACCTTTCATCATCATTTGATATTTATATGATACATTTTCACTGCATCAATTAACCGACGCTTGGGCCAACGGGGCATAATTAACTGAATCATTCATCAGACCGGAACTCGTAGAGAACGCGTAGGAAGTGCCTCTGTCGCCCTCGAAATTTACGCAGGTAATTGTTACGGAATCCGTAAGCGAGGGAAAGCCTGGGGAGCTCGAGGAAGCGTGTCTGGCATGCGATTTGGAAAGTCTCCTTTTAAAGCGGATCGGGCCAATAATCTACTATGAAAGGGCGGAGAATTGGCCGTCCCCTGATCTCCACCCTCAAACATAGAAATGTGCGGCTATTCGACTGGACTGGAGTCGATAAGCCAACTAAGCACCAAGCAAGGAAACTCGCTTAAGCTGACCAGAGCTTTAAATCTGTAACCGCAAGGGTAGACGAACGTCAGTCGGGTCGCTCCGAGAGGATGTTGCTTGGAACTTCGTGTGTTACCGACAGCTACCAACCTCATACCGAGTCGCACTGACGGCGGCCATTCAAATGCCGTTCGACCAAGTGGGTGCCGGCAGTTGAAAAACTAACTTCTAAAACTCATACCACGGGAACTCGGGGAGTCCCACTCTCCTTAACTTAACGGTGTCCGAGAACGGGGGGCGCGCCTTTGAGGTCGGACTCGTGGTGGCGCTGGTCTTCGCTAGAGAACGATAGGAGTTTGAAATCGGCCGACCGTAGCTGCACCCAATCACGCGTCGGGACTATGCGCAGGCTCATGCCTGATAACTCTGCGTGTAGACAGCAGAACGGGTGGAGCGTTTGCTCTGCGGTGATGTAACATCTTTCGAGCGATATACTCTGTATCAACATAACCACTACATAGAAAGTATCTACAGAGAAATTGGAGAGAAAGATAGACAGATATCGATTCTGGTTTTACTGCCTAAATCTAAAGTTAAATGTGCTCCAAAATAAAAATAATGTACATCCAGATATATAACAGGTCCTTGTACCAAAATAAACACATCAATAAAACAATTAAAAAATCGGTTTGAATTCGATCAGGCAGGATAAACATATACACGATACATATGATTGTAGGTAAAGACGTTGCGATAACTCCGATACTGGTAAAGTATCGATACATTGGATTTTCATATTAAAAAATAAACGCATCGTAAAATGTAAGATGGTGCTTCCAAAGAGCAAATATCGGATACATTTTAAAAAAGTAGAAAAATTAATCGCAAGATGTAAGATTTTTTCATATGACACTAAATATCGTGGGAATACATCGATTTTATCCAAACCTTTATTAGACATACAAATTTAAGAGCAAATTTACTATTGGTAAGTGACCATAACCAGTCGTCAATACCAATCTTCATTAGTAAAACTATAGCTTAACAGGCAAAATTAGCTGTAATAACTCTATTTCAATTCCTAGGTAATTTTTTATTGATGTTCGTATACATATATTATACTTATATATTTTTTTCATTTGATATTTACTAATATTGGCAATTTCGTTTCGACATTTTATTTCGATATTAGTACCAAGTAAAATTATCGATAATTTTTCCGGATATCCCATCCTTTATTGTAGGTACAACGATTTACAAATGCTAAAATGTACACTACCAAGAAAAAATAATATACTAATGTGTTGTAATATCATTTCTTACAGATTAAATGGTTGTTTTCGATGAATTCATTGATTGAACGCTATTCGATACACCTCAAGAAATTAATTTTTAATGTTACCAAAAAAGTTTATCTAACGCATTACACGAGCGCGGTTTCTCGGGTTACATTTATTTTTTTTCTAGATTTGTAACAGAATATCAACCTTTAGTTATGGTGATAAAAATTATTCGCAAATTGTTACAAACAAAACATGTTCACACCTTGCACACATATATAAGGTATAACATTAGTTTTTATGATACCATATAATATACTTTTATCCCGTGGGAACAACATTTCATTTCCTTCCAATGAAATCTTAAACTAGCCGTTTTTTCAGCTTACAAGACCTGCAGTGATATAAATATTATGTGTACGGTTTTTATTGCCTAAATTATTATTATAATGTGTAAATAATCGATAAAAGTTAACATTAATGCATGACTCCATTAATATATCACAAATAATGGTGATCATGTCGTTTAATAATCATATTGATATTTAATATTTTATACCTATGTAAATTCGCATGAGTTTCATCTAACACATATAATACGAATCAATTCCGACTGATTTCAGATCTTAGATCGAATGTTCATTTTTGGTGTTTTCGATGCTTTTTAACATAACGTTCGTGTATCCGATTCATATACAATTTCCTATTCACATAATTTTAACAATTCAATAATTAAACCAGAATGATTCTCCAAACGAATATTACGTTATTGTTACTGTTATTTTAAAAAATATTTCAACTTTATTCTAATAAATTATTAGACATAAATCAAAAATATAAATATATTCACTTTTTGTTTTAAAAATCCAATAGATTATAGATTGTTTTCGAATTTTTCCAAAGTTTTATGTACAAGGTTTTAAAAAATAATATATACGATAACATACGTATCACCCTGTTTGTTTTACCACATTAGTAACATATTCCTAAAATAATGTTTTTGAAGTATATATAATTTATATAATTATATAATATATAATTTTTTTTTTTTAAATACCAAGTTCCTAAAGAGCTAAATGTTTCAGTACTTCTTTGAATAGTTAAGTTCAGATTGTAATTTTTCATTAATAAAATTCTGAAATACCCAATTAGTAGACCTAATTATTTTAAACTTTGGAAAAAGTGTAACAATAAAATGTAATACTTTCTGTGTTACGATTTATCGGAAATTACCAAAATCCTACCATATATGGCATATTATAATCTGTCCAACATGTTATATATCGTATTAATTATGGATTTTGAATTTTATATATGTATGCACTGTGTAATAATAATATAACCACAGTACATTTGTATTGTTTTATTTAATGATATGAATTCATAGTCTATATTTTATAAAATAAAATGAACAAACCAGTGCGAGATTATAGAGATTATAAAATTATTAGAATCCGAGTATATGAATTATGAATTTTTGTTGTTTTATTATTGTTTTATATTTATTAGTTTTTATTTTATTTTATATACGAGTTAATTATAAACGTACAATTTGTACTAATCTTATAATTTTAAAATAAAATAATTTATTATTTTAAATCGTGTGACACATTTGTTTATTTTAAAATTTAAAAATTAATTTTGTAAAATTATTTTGTTACACTAAATATGAACAGTAGTAATTCGGTTTTAAACATTATTGTAAGTTGATTCGCATAATAATCACGATAAGAAATTATTTATTAATAATAATTGAGCGACACTGTTATTCTAGGATTCTTTTAAATGAAACATTATTTTTTCCTCTAGTTCGAAAATTCATAACATTGTAAAGCGTTTAAAAAATTACCGAAAAACATTATTTAATAATTGGTATTACAGGAACGTATATTAATATGAAAAATATTAACGAAAACTTGGTAAGGCTGTATACTATGTTATTATGTACAAGTTATTATTGTTTGCTGTTATCTCGACTAATTATGAATACGATAACATAACTAACGTATACCTTTAGTTTATTTTAACTCTTAGACACATACTTCAACACCAGAAAACCTGTAAGTAACCACGAAGTATTACAATGAATGATATATATATATTAAGTTATAACAATTAATAAAATAAAAGTTGTACAACTATAATGAATTCCGCAACACGTTAAAACTAAATAAAGTCACACGAGGTTTAAAAGTTTACATATACATATCACAAAACAATAATGTATCACGGGAGGGTAATGAATACAAGCATGATGATTATAAGAAATACAGCACGTAGGAGTATGAACAGAATAAAGAACACCATGAGGTTATAATCAAATTTCAATAAAACTGAACTTTCATTAAAATATAATTTATACATATTATGTATTACGATATCACAATTATTAATTTCAAACCATTACCCATTCACAAAAGTCACTTGTCGGAAGAGTAACGAAGGAATCGCGTAGAAAATTAAGTAAGGAATAATTCTTTATTTCGGATAAAGTTGAACACCACAATCAAATAATTAATCAGTAGAAATTATTATTACAACTAATTATTATTGCTAATTATTATTCTAACTATAATTACGGGATTTGTTTTTTTTCTATTTAGAAACTGTAAACTGAAACCACGTCTTCCACAACATGTCTTTTTATTTCCACATCGTCATCATCATCAACATCATCCAAGTCGGAATTAGCGAAACAACTCTTTCATTATACTATGTACATTAATTCTTCTCTATTAATTTAGTTTATCTTATCTGGCGTTCATTACAAAAATCAATTTACTTGTAACTTACGAGTATAATGCGATGTTCAAAAAATTGAAAACAAGCATTTGTTGAAACAAATAATTTAATAAATTAAATAAATTCAAATATTATTAATATGATTATACTCTCCCTCTCTCTCTATACTCGTATATATATCGGTAGAATTTATTTATTTATACGTGTAAATGAGAACACACCCAATCAAAGTTACAATAGTATTACATTGAGTACGTATCGTGTATAGAGTTCCGTTACAATATAGAATGTTGCGAAACATAATATAAGGCACACCGACTCTACGTTTAACTTTAATTCCCGCTAATGCGGTACTTCTAGCCCACGGAAAATTAAAATTTCCAACAACTTCCGCTAATCGTGGGTAGGTTCTGCAGGGGGTTATTACATACAGTGAAGTAAAGTAAAAGAAACTATTTCTTGGAGATTTGTGAGGACGTTGGTCAATAGAAAATTACAAGAAATCTCGAAGGCAAACCAAGGGCTACAAACGGCACGATTAAAATCAATAGCAAATACACGGTCGAGCAAACAGTTCTTTATGCTAACGATACGCGAACAGCTCACGAGTCAAAAACGTTTAGATAATGACGAATGAGTGATATCGTACAACTACCGCGGAACCGTGGCCCACGCCCGCGTGTTTCATACGTCACCAATCAATGTTACGAGATGTTTCAGAAATTTCAAAGAACCACGTAATGCGGTTTCCATCTGCCGTCCCGTCACACCACAAACGGCGATATGACTACGACGGTAGTAATATTATTACGACAACCCATTTCTGTTTTACCAATATCATTTCAAACTGTTATTATACATCTATGTTAAATGTAGTTAAACATCGTTTTTTGTGATATTTCGTTAAATGTTTGTGGCAAGCATAAGACGGGCGAGATGTGTTTATCGGCTGACATGGAGTAGGTAAAAGTCTTCAAGAAAAAATTATAAAAATCAATAGTTATGGATAAACGAATATTCAGGACGGTTTGAAACTTTTTAAATAGGATTCTAATTTTTCGATTCATTCTTATGCAGAATTCGTCGGAATAATTATTTTATTTTAATATTCATTTCATTTGTAATTTGGTGGGTTTGAATATTTTATAAATATATATTTTTGCTTAAACGTCAAAATATTGTACAATACAGTATACAAGGAACTATACAACATTATTTTTTTGACGTCCAAATGTCCTTACTCTTAAAAATATATAGTATACGTGTACGAGATTTTGATAGAAGATGACAAATATCGGAATAGGTTATAATGATACCTTCTCATGGGTCTTTTCATCTTAATAACCGAATTTTTCAATAAATAATTTTTAAATAATTTAATTATTTTAACAGTTTTTTATATATATATATATATATATATATGTATATATATATATATATATGTTACGGGCAAAGTATACAATTTGGGCATTTTATACATTGTCCGGGCAGTATATAAAATGCCCTTAATATATTGAGCAATATAGATAACGAATGATATGATTTAATGAAATATGATAAATCGTAAAACATAGTTAAAATAAAGTCAAATTATTATCTGTAACTAGTTTTTTTTTTGTTCTTATCGTATTTTTACGATAGGGAGTCACATATTATATGCGTATACGTGACAATTTATTATTGCTATATTAACTGATTTATAAGTTATATTATATGAAGTTGTAGTGATTATCGTGCAGTCGGCCTTTTACCTATTCTCAAGAATAAACTATTTAGTAACCGTGAATCATCTGTATAGTACAGTTTAATTCATTCAGTGCGTACTTAACTACTTATTATAATATGGAAAAGTTTAATGAAGATTTAAATAATTTCTTAAAAAAAAGGTTCAAATACTTCATTTTTTACCAAGTTAAAATTTGATCAATTAATTTTACATAAAAATCAATTAAAAAACAATTGAAAGAAAAAAGAACCGAATGATTATAAACTTTTAAAAAAATATGACGAGTTAAAAGTTTCTGATGTTAATAAGTTAATTGCACCAGTATCTGAAAACAACGAAATGAAGTATTATGTACATAATGAAGAGTTATTTGATGTTATACATAAGGTTCATTTATCGATTGGACATGGTGGTGTTGCGTGCGGTCAGTTCAACCGTAAAGGTGATGATGTTTTTAGGAATATTTCAAATAAAATACTCAAACTAAGTTAAACTGTTTATTGAAATATTTCTAAGTACAAATAATTTAATTAAAATAACAAATAAACTGGTGTTGAGGTACTCGCTAAAACACGTCTTAAACACATCTGAATATTGGTCTATTCGGGACTCCCTTATATACCCCACTTCTCATAGCTGACCCGAATCCAGCGAATGCTAAATCACTAGTCATTTGTCAATCTGGATTAATGCTACTTATATTTTGTGCGCCCAACCCAAGATTACCTATGTAATCAGTTGACCTCGTGAATTCCGCATTTTGCACATATCCTACTGATGCCTGTCTATAATAGTTGTTTTTAATATTTATTACATATTTGTCTTCATAATATGTGTTTGTGTTACTCTCTGTTTTAAACTAATAGTTCCTTTCTATTATTGCGAATATTATATTATTTATAATCATTCCCCGATTTCTATTATTTATGATTTATGGAGTCCTGCCTATGTTGTAAGAGTCGTAAGAACCTACATCTATGTATGTCCGTAACAGTGGACGAAACAGGATGAAACACGAGGTAAATACAAAATATAAAAATATCACCAGAGATATGATTATGCTCTACTTAAATAGTTGCGAATCATGTAAAAGAAAAGAAAGCACAGTCAAGAAAGGATTGGTGGTGCAATCAATTATATTTACTGAGATGAATTAATCAATAATATAAATACATGTCATTATCTATTGATTTATCATATTTCATTGAATCATATCATCTGTTATCTATATTGCTCAATATACGAAGGGAATTTTATATACTGTCCGGACAATGTATAAAATGCCCAAATTATATACTTTGCCCATAACACACATATATATATATGTATACGAGATTGAAAGACACTGTAGAGAAAGATATCTAAATTTTGGGAAATAATGTATTAATTTTCATTGCATTTAATATGGAAATATGGAGAGAATCGCTTGAGGCAGCTCAAGTCTTACAAGAACCGTTAGTTAAGAAAAAAAGAAGAATAGTCTAATTTACTCAATCTAACAGTTTAAGTGTCTTCACCTTAAATACTCTTAGGTTCGTCAATCACGCTATATATCATTATTGTCATATCATACTTTTATTTTTGCTTTTATACGCAACCGATCATGGATATCAAAATAAAAAAAAAATACAGACACTTTTTATGAGTGTACTATTCGAATATTTTCAACTATACATTTGTCAACTTTTCGTTTTAATCAATCACCATGAACGAGTATGCGACATAGTTAAAATGTGCCAAAAACAGTGGAAAATCTAGAAAAGAATTCTCTCTTTACCGTTTAGAAATTTCTAGACGTATTAGATATTTCAATCATGGTTCCAAATATATTTAAAATTAATTATATGTATAAATAATTATTTAAAATACTTAAAATATATTTTAAACCACGGTACACACCGGGTTAAGTTTTATCTTAAATGTGCGCCTTCCTTTACCTTTTAAAAATCCCTCCTTTTCCAATAACTTGGTCTGAATTTGCAAAAGAAACTGAATGTGTGAAGCCAGACGGTTTTAGTGCAGCGAAATATAAATAAAATGCACTGCACTAGACATTTAGTACATTCTGCGATGAACAATGCTAATACGGAGAAAATATTATTAATATCGCGCGAATACTTGCGTTTTCAAACGTCAACCGAGTAAATTATAATTTCCGGTTTACTGGACGTAATGTGATAAAAAAAAAAAAATAGATTTTTTATGAAAATCAACAAACAATAATATATAGAATAATATAATACTATGCCCGACATTTTTATGTAAATTAATAATCTCCAATGTTATAATTATTTACAGTATTACATCTCTAGCCGTTTAAATTCATTGACAATTTTATTCGACAATTTTCTATCGATCCGATTCACATTTAACTCTACTTAATATATTGTATGATTTATTAACTGGCTTATATTTATCATCAATTTGTATTTTTAATTTTTCCGTACGATTAATATAGTTGAATTCAGTTCGGATTTCATTGGGTCTTAATAAATCAAAAGCCAAAATAAATTTAAAATTATACATTTTGGAATGACAAACAATTGGAACATTTTATTATGTATATTAAAATGCTATACGAAATAATGTTGATAAAATGCTTTTTTTATTTCGTTATAATCATTCGTCTATGTGACTAAATTTATGCTCAGTTACGGGAAAACTCATCCATTTGAATTGATTACAAATTACACCACTTGGTTCAATGAGGTTTTAATCAAACATATTATAATTGCTGAAATCGAGATGAATACTTGAAAAACATCACTGATATGAACAATTATTTTGTTATGTTATCATTTTCCACGGATGCGTGATGTAACGGATATTTATAACAATCAGGGGGGTGTGGAAGTTATATAAAAGAAAACCAATCTTTTAATCAAAAATATTAAACCATAAGCCAGAGCTTAAAAATCGAAATAAAAAATTTCGATTTTAATTTCAATATTAATTATTGATATGGTTTTTTTTTTCAATTTCGGGTTCACAACAGAATATTATCCATGACTTACAATTATTTCTCAAAATTTAGTGCATCATCAGCATACTAGAGTTGTAGGCTGCAGCGACAAGTTACTAATGTAGGTAGTATATATTTAAATCCATTTTCTTATTACCTATGTTATAAAACATTTCGTACAAACTACAATTATTATTAAAGTGTCTCAAAAATGAAAAAACTTAATATGAAAGTGAAACTAAAATGAAGTAAACTAGAAATACATTTATGTGAAATGATTAAAATGTAAAATAAAGTTTTTTATTCATAGACTCAGACATAATTTAACTAAATATGAGAACAATGTTTTAAATTATAAGGGGGACAAATATGACGACGCCTAGAAAAACTGTAAAAGTACAAAATAAAAATATTTTGGATTATTTGATTGTATATTATTGGTTAAAAGTATAACTCACGAGTGACAGCTAATGGAGTATTATAAATTAATACTTTATCCATAATAATACACTACAAAATGTCTATATATAGTAAATTTTACGGAATAAATCGTGTGTATAAAAACAACAATCGTTCATCGAACGTTGATTCCTTATCGTAAATATTCTAAGAAAACAAAATAGGACTAGTTATTTATTATTATGTATAATCAATATTATTACCAAATATGACAATGTCTACGAATTGACAATATAAATAGATTGTTGAATGTTGAATTTTAAATTAATTTGATTTAAAATCTTTTAATTATTAAAATTATTTTGATATAAAATATCGATTTTAACTTTTTTAAATTTCAATATAAATTTTGAAAATCATTATTAATCATAAACGATTTTGATATTGATTTTCTAAAAGATTTTTAACGATTTTTATCGATATCTGAAATCGAATTCAAGCCCTGCCATAAGCAGTGTATTAGCACAAAATATCATATCAACTAATAAAATAGTTCGTTGAATTTATTTATTTATGTTTTATTTATGAAAATAATTAATATTTCCAGATGGATCGTAAAATAATCAAATCAAATAACAATTCATCTTGTTAAATTTCAAACATCTTTTTTTGTTATCCAAACCTATTTTAAACACATCAAAATCAATAAACATTTTATTTTTTTGTTAATTGTGATTTAATTTGTGATAAAGAGCATAGGAAGTAATAAAATAATTACAATAGATAATTTATTTAATTTGTAATTTTCAATCACTAAATGATAAATTTTAATATTATTACATTAAAGGTATTATTTTATAAATCATTAAGAAAAAAATCTTAGTGAAAAAGTCGTTTTTCATATAAAATGTAATAAGTTAATCGAAGGTTGACGATTATTATTAATATCTGTTTCACCTTTTAAGTCGTCCATTAAAGTTTAATAATATTTTGATATTGATTTTTAAGCTTGAAATTACTAAACATTTTATTAATTTATTGTTATATTACTAAAACGTATTTTTCAAATACAGCCGGTTTTTTTTTAATTTATTCAAATATCTTAAGAAAATGTTTTTTTTTTTGAAAATTCAAATTAATTTTGTTTCCATTCAAAAACGGAATATATTTTTAAATTTTTAAAAATATTCATACACAAAATTGATTTTCGAACTAACCAGTAGTTAGTGATTGACACGCAATTAAAGTTTATATGACAGACACAGTGCAACACACTAACACTTTACGTGGTACAATCTTCTCATAAATAACTAATAGTTAACTGTTAATATGATGCATTCAATACTGTATATTAAAATTTTTACGTACCAAAATTTTCAGAAATATTATTTTCCGATACGGGTTATGAAATTAAAATTACATCTCTTACAAAACATTGACAAAACTTTAGCGATTATGTAAATATCATTGAAATGAAAAAGTAATTCGTGTATAAAATTCATACTATAAAAATAATAATAATAATAATAACAATTATTTTGTCAGAATAATATTATACGGCCATGACTTTATATACGTTATTCAAAAATAATTTTGTATGTTTCAAAAAGTATTTAAATTTATGGAAAAATTAAACGTTTAGAAACAAAACATGTGTACACGATTACTCGTTATTTAAAAACTTACCATGTGTACACAATTCACTACTACAACATTGGATTGCACCTGTCCTTTGAAATATAATACTCCTAACACGATACATGCGACTATTGATGGCTAGAATGGTTATTCGAATTTCCAAACAATATACGTCCATTGGCCGTTTCCAATATGTCACGCTAAACGATTAAAGTTCTTTATTCGTTCGTACTTTCTATTACAATAATCCTTTGAGTTAAACGGTACTAACAGAACACTGCTACGTTCACAATCATGTCAAATTAGGATACGTAGAACGCCGTGAATTTGACAGCATTATTGATTACGAAACCAAACATAATACATTAGATGGGCCACGTGCATGGGCGCCACAATAGAGCTGCAATGGGGTGCACTTGCGCCCTTCTGGATTTAAAAAAAAAGAATAAAATTTAAAAATGTAGAGTAGAGGCTATCAATATTATTAGTGGCCATCGAAAAAAAAAAAAAAATTATTTTGAATTGTCATACAATTTGAAAAATATTTCTACGTGCTAAATCAAAATATTTTAAGAGTTATTTAGATACTAGCGTATAAACTATATATGATACACCCCCCCCCCCTGACAGAATTCCTGGCGGAGCCTATGGCCAAGTGATTAAATATATAATTGGGTGTTCAATAGCTCGCGGTAATTTTATCCGGTTGGATATCAGAATCTACAGATTTCTATCAGAAATATTACCATCGTTATGTTTTATAAACGTGACTATATGGAACTTGAAGAAATCGAAGGACGAATATTGTTTTTTTCGTTTTTACTTTTTAAACCGTTGAATTTAGATAATATAAAACTGTTGCATCACGTTCGAACAATTATTATTGAATTCGTATGGTTGTTTCGCTCTGCTCGAGTACAGTCGTGAAAAATCCACTACTCAACTCCATATCCAATCGAAAACAAAAAAATAACGCATTATATATATTTAATGTAATCTAAAGTAACTTGTGTTAGTAATAATAATTAGTAGTTATCAAATATTATTCTACGTCCGTTTTACAAATGGAAATTTCCTGAACCTTTTCGATTTAAATGAGTCCATTTTTAGACATTAATTTAATACTGTATATTCATAGTCAACACAGTATAACTAGTATAACTAGCGAGGGATTCATGTACTTGGTCAACCTTTCAATAACCTGTGTTCTTTTAACCTTATTAAATTCATCACAGGTAAAATTATACTGAATTAAGGGATTCTATCTTGAACAATTTCCTTTAAGAAATCAGAGATTTCAAACTATATTTGAGTCGTTTGCAGCAAGTGTTCTAGAATACTCGGCCAAAATCCTAGATGACATGGTGCATAATCAGTCAAGTTTATTTAAAAAACGTCATCGATACTAATATACTGCAGTGACTATAGAATTGAATCAAAATCAATCGAACCTGAATGTTGATTATGATCTGAAACCAGAACCAAATTAACAATATCGATCCTTACCAGCGCCCCAATCACAAAATGTTGTGTGTATAGCTACACACGAGCCAAACAAAATTTTTCACAGCTCTCGGTTTAATTATTTAAAGTTAAAAAATCGTAGAAATATAATTGTATGTTATTTTTCGTTTCATGTCGAACGCGTAATGAATAATACTTAAAACAACAGAGAAATTGACCTCCAGTACGTGACACTTTCCGCGGGCATCTTTCTTGATCAAAATTATTTAAAAAAGATATTCTCGAGTTAACGTGTTTTCATTTAAGCGATTACACGTCGAATAGGTAAGACTGAGGGAGAAGTTCCAAGGGATCATGGAGCTTCAAATATTTTCAGACATTTTTACAGTACCTATAAGGCTTGTTCATTTTTCGACGCACATATTCCGAACACTAACGTCATCTATACGTTTACCGTTCTATCTGCACGTGTTTTCCATAGACAGGTCAATTTTTGATGTACCGAAGCCCACTGCCTTTAATTTCTACTTTCCTACATAACGCTGTACTGACTCGATAACGTATTACCGCGACATGATTGTTTCACACGGTCAACGACTATTGATGAGTAACGAAAAGAAATCGATCGTTATTGTATACCCGTGTCCACGTTCGTCTCGCAATCGTTTCGCGACACACTCGTTCATTGAAGAACAACAGTCAATTCGACAAGCTCCGTGCTGAACACATTCGTTCGAAAAGCTTGTTCGGCTATAGTCGACGGTTAACGGAGGAGGAGGGAAATAAGTAAATTAAAGTAGCCTTAAAACGTTTTGACGATGCGTGAAAAATATGTCTGCAAACGTCGGCCGAACGCGCGTGTCTGAGAGTCCAGTACGTGTATCGTGATATGGCTGTCCAATTGCAGTGACAACAAAAATGTCACACGTGCCCAACCCGTACGGCTACGACCGACAAGCAGTGTTACTCTGTTGAGCACATACAATATCACCCGCCGTAGTGGCAGGTTGACGCGGGGCATGGCCGACGTTAAGGGGAGGCAAAACAGAACATTTGTCCAGGGCTTCGCAATTAACTTTTTAATTGAAAAATATTTTGTATGGAAATCTCATAAAATAAAACGTGAAACGCGTAGATCGCCCGGCAAGTGCGATTTCTTGAGAAATTCGTTGGAATATAACAAAACAAATGAACAAAACAGTATTATATTATATTTAATATGTCATGAATGCACAAACGACGCGTCCCGTGTAGCACGCCGCATGGTATGAAAACCGGGATACCTGGAATGTTTATCTTATCGTATTTATAAAATTTAATTAAAATATGGCGCGTAGCTGTCATCGAGTTTGATTACATATCATCGTATTTAATTACGGCCTACAGGTTTACAGGTGACTATAGTTGTTGGTAAAATGAGTTTTGCTCAGGGCCTCGCAAAACGTAGTGCCGGGATCGGACGCGCGAGCACGTGGTGCGAATCGTATAAATTGTCTGTCATGACGTCCACTTCGCGTTTAGAATTCGCGCCGTAACCGGAACAGCCCGTCGAACGCGGACGGAAGCGCTACCAGATCCGTTGTCGAATTGTCAGCGAAACCAACATGCTTGCGCGTAAGAGCTCGTGGTACGGTAACGATTCGTTTTTGTCATGTCGGTCTCGTTTAACCGTTCCGGAATACCAAACCGCGATAGCTTCTTCCCCCAAATTCTGGTGGAAACGAAATATGATGCCGTTTCGAACGGAACGTTATTCACGGAAAAAGATAAACCCAGCAGTTACTGGGTTACCGTGGACGATGTTACCATAAATTGAGAAAAGTTAAGCCAGCGTTTAAAGTCGAACTTTTAACGAAGAAAAAGCACGCGAATATTGAATAAATGAAAAATTCTGCATACAGTTTAGCCTTTACGGTTTGCCGAAATGTTTATGTGCTGATTTCAGTTAATGGGTCTGCGGATAACGCCCACGTTATGTAAGGTTATTAATAAGAATCATTTGAAATAATATAAGCACTATTTACGAACAATGGCGTCTCCACCATGCCTTTTATTAATCACGAATTCTATTGATTTCAAATTTCCAATTAATTATTACTAATAAATATATTTTTTCATTTGCTTTATAAACATTGCAATAGGTAAAAAAAATTATATTCATAATTTCATTTTCAAATTGTCGAACCTAAATTTAAGTTTTAAAGATTTATTGACTGATAAAATGTGTTGTATGAAATGTGGCATTTTAGATTAATTTAAAATTGCTCAATAATTTATAGGTAGTTAATTTGTAATAGGATTATTCAATCGGCAAAGAAAAGTAATAAATGAAGCTATACACACTCGAAATTAGAAACACAATCTTAATGGGAACTAACAGATTGTGATCTCTAATATTCTCAAAACATTCTAAACTTTGATCCTTGTCCAAAGATGGTTTACGCTGACTAGTGGCTTAAGTGACCATGACCAATTAGACAACATTATAATTATTTGTCCCAAGATCGAAACGATTTATATGGTTTCGCCCAAATGATGTTTACACATGATTATTATATTTCTATTGACTGTTGTTTTAATGAATTTACATTTCTGTTAGTTTTTGTACTTCAAATCTAGTTTAAACGCGAGATTATGACGACGGCTAATTATTAAGCTTTTAATTGAAATATATAATTTTTCTCGCAAAACTTGAAAAAATCTTTTAAAGCAACGGTTATTTGACTAATTAAACGACCGTGATTTGAGATTAAAAATTGTTATCACCAAAACCACTATTTAAATAATTTATTCTTTGAAATTTTTTTAATTATTTAAAAAACAATATAATGGAATTAAATAAACAGCTGTAAATTAATGGCTTTTAGGGTGAGGGGGGGGGTACATGAGTTGTGTCCCGTAGAAAAGGTATACGCGAATTGCGTGCCCAAAAATGCATGTATTTTATTTAAGGGTTCTTAAACAACTAACAAAATAAATAAATAATAATAATAAAGTTAATTCAAACGTGCCATCAATATACAATGTTTTAATTTTAAATAAAAATTCTAAATTTGATTTACATGTAAACATTACAATGCCATTAATAGAATAGCTCAATATAAATTATTTTTTATATAGCGAATATCTATAATTGTTAATGTACTTTTAACACTGATATCAATACTTTCTTTTAAATTTCGATGTATTACACTCAGTAGCGTAACAAAAAAATGTGGACCCCTCGCAAAAATAAAAAATGGGCCCCTAAATTTTATTTAGATAGGTATATTAGTTTAAAAACATTAATCTGATATAGGCAAAATACTTATTTTAATTACAATTTTGTTATGATATGATAAAAAATTACAATATTTATTTAATATTATCATTGATTATATATACCGTAAATAGGGGTGACATTGATTTTTCCCTAATTATTTTATTAACAGTAGATATGGCAACACTGATTAAAATAAATTTTTTTTTCTACGATTTGGTGAAGTTATATAATACTAAATTATTGATAGTTGATAAAACAATGTTAAGTTTATGTCGTTATCGTAACAAATTAAAAACTAAATTTTGTTTTTGATTTTATGTGCTGCGAAAAATTCTCCCGGAAAGTAAGTAATGCATTATTATATTTATTTATACTTAATACTCAATACTTGTAGAGTTAACTGAGAATAAAATCCCATTTGTTTTTCATTATTTGTTTGAACATTTAACTCTTAACAAAGCGAATTCTACTGTGGGGTGAGATTGATAGTTAATTAGGGGTGAAATTGATAATTAGTAATATGTAGACTAATCTAATAAATTATTTTTACATTTGATATTTTATGCTTCATTAGTGGCTCGTAACTATATAAAAAAATTTGGGGCAAGGACCTATGTCATTTATTCTGATGCTTTTGTAGAAGCATTTTTGAAAATTTCCAATGGAGAACTTTCTGTTTTATCAACCAGCAAAAAATATAATATACCATATAGTACCTTACATAATAGGTATCATGGAATGTACATAAGAGGTATAGGTGGTCAAACTATTTTTAGCAATGAATAAGAAAAAGTTATGCTGTAAAAGTCATACCTAGTAAATATTTCTAGACTGAAAATAATTAAACTGTTTCTAGATATAGGTATCCACCCATATATTAAAATGTATTCTTGTTATATTTTATATTATTTCCAAGATAAACAATCTATTAATCATTAGGTATTAACTGTCAATAAAGATAAAAAAAAACCATTTGAATAAAGTCGTATTAAAGTTAGTGTTCTACATTAAATTTAAAATCACTCAAAATAATTAATATTATAATTCTTATTACTATATCAAAGTAACTCCACATTACGTTTTAAATTATAGCTCAAAAATTAGTTTACCAAATTTAAATTGGTATGTTTTATACCATTACCATTAGTTTAACATGAAAACAAATGGAGGTATCAAAGTCAGCACAAATGCCGTACGACTTTGATAGGTACTTTGAAAATACAATCATTAGAAAAAAATACTTTAGAAATGTTGGTAAAAGATAACTTGAGACAACAACATTATTTTAAGATCTGTAAGATAAGTATTAAAGAAACTATGCGTAAAAGAACAATAAAAAATCTACAAAAATTATCAAAGTCACCCCAATTTACGGTATTAGAGATTGCTCACTGGCCGGTTTTCGATGGCATGAAAAAAAATTCTTATAGAGGGCGATTAAAAACTAATAATAATAAAATCTTATTTAATTGTGGCTTTCGTGTCGTAATGGCAAAGACGGGTGTGTATCGATCAGTATATTATGCGGGCACTGTGCAAGAAAATTATCATATTTTGTTTAATTCGTTTAGATTATTTTGTTCGGTGGTTTAACATAGAAGTTTGAGCATACAAGAATATACAGACAGTCGGAAAAATTCACATTATATATTTTATTTTGAAAAAATTATTTATTATATTACAATTTTGAATATCATAAGGACATTTAAGTATCTTTAAGATTCCCCAGGGCAGGTTAGTTACATAGAGTAATAAAACGCTTTATCGTTAATATTGTTATTACTTACTGTAGATATTTCCATATGATAAAATTATACGTATTATATATTACCATACGATTACGAACATATTTAATAATAATAATAGATTATTATAAACATAGATTAACACTATTTTAATTTGAAAAAACAATTGTTCAATTTTTTTTTTCACGGGAATTAAATTTACTTTAACCAAAGGCCCCTAATTACCATGCCCCTCCCCGCAACGCGGGGTCTGCAAGCCCCCAGTTACGCCACTGATTATAATCATAATAATTATTAGTTTAGCATTAGTTTAGCAGGTATTTCATATAACTCTTGTGTACCTTTTCGCTTAAGAGAATTACTTACAATTTATCGATTTATAACTGCTTCAGATAGCGCATCGTGGTTGGTTCAATACCACTCACGTAAAGTAAAATATCATCTTCGTTAATTTTTAAATATGCTGTACACGTTTTAACGGTACATTTCCAACGTTGAATATTATTAGCCAAACATTTATGAAAACAGAACTTATATTTCGCACCTTTAGAACAAGACTGCCACAACTCACAATTTATCAATTTTGAGTTACGATTACTTTCTGATAGTAAAAATGTAGCTCTCTAGAATTCAATATAATTTTTCATTTTACCGCTAAAAAAATATGTCAGTATTGAGTTACTCAATTGTTTGGTAATTTTCAATGCAACAGTCATATTTACTATAAGACAGTAAACATTTTTTAATTCTTCCAATTAATCACAGAATTCAAAATTCAAGACTGCCTTATTTCGATTTGTGGCGTTCTTGCGCTAAATAAATACTTACTTTCGTGTGTTTTTTTTTTGAACGCAAAACATATTTGGAAATGTGGCGGTATTGCATTTCATAATAAATAACAATTTAATGATATCTTATTTTAATATTTATAAGTAGGTAATTTAAAATGCAACATTGCCGTATTTTGAATTGTGGCATACAAATTTACACAGATAAAATTCAATACTGCCATATTTGAGTATATGACTGTTTTTAAATCAAATTGTCTATGTAATACAGCCACATCTCAAATATGAAAGTTTAACATTTACCTATAAAATTATAAAAAGCCATAAGTCTACCTTTTTGGATTTAAGAGGGTATTTTACAATATTTGAAAAAATCATATTATAAAACACGTTTGTAAGTATTTAAGCTTTTATTTTCAAATACATAGGTAAAAAAATCTGTAAAATATTTTAGTTTTAAACTTCAAATCACTTTTTCTCAAAACTATGAATTTTGAATTGCGGCAGTCTTGTTCTAGAGGTGCGATTTTTCAATTATTTTCAAATGTTTTTGTTTTTCACTAATAATATTTTGCACTTCTATCTTAAAAATAAACAGTAATCACAGCTCACGTAGGTATACGAAATACCACGGAGAACCCCTGAAACGAAATATAACTCTAATGCCTAACAAATATATAGTGGGACGCAATTTATGTATACCTTTTTTACGGAATGCAACTAAAGTGCCCCGCTTTTAAGGTAAATACACGTTTCCGAAATTGGAACTGACAGTGATGCAAAAATAAAATATCAAAATGGCTTTATCACACCTAAAATCTATTGTTAAGTCAGTAGACATTTTCAAAAAAATTTTTTATTTAGAAATCGGTTGGGAAATATTAATAAAACCTCTTCAACTAACACCAATTTACAATTTAAAAAAAAACATGTTCCACTATTCCGTCTACTTAAAACTATCATAATGTATAGATATAATTAAAAATTGTAACATGGTAATCAACAGTTGTAACTGTAAAAGTGAATAGCTATTATCCGATTGCTTTTTCTTGAATTGAAATATTGCAGTTAATTTAACTATACAATCGTTTCTAATAATATAACACGAATATTCAATATATATATATATATATGTCTTACAAACATTTATTTTGTTGTTTCTTATTCTCGAATTCGTTGTTTAACAATGATTTTTCAAAATAATTATACGTTCAAGAGTGGTCTTAGTGGCAATAGAAATAATCGAAGAAATAACCCAATTACATATCAAATACAGCCTCTGAATACTTAGTGCACACGAAACTTCCTCGAAATGGATTGTAACCGTTGAATATCATATCTTTTGATTTCTCCAAACAATTATAATATATTAACTAATTCTTACAGAGCAATCATCTCATAACACGCATTGACCATGAAAATAACGTGTATAAAATTAAATTGAAGCTCGAATTTAAAAGGAAACTCAGAAATTAACTGTGTTCTAATTCTTTTTCTTCAGTCGATAGAATTATAAATAATATATTTATGTGCTTTGTAGATTCCGTAGAAAACCGATGGTTAATTTTAAACCTCACAAATTATGTGATTAAAACATTATTGCTCAAATTTATATTATAATAAATAGTCACTGCAAAATTTGAATTAAATCGGAAAGTTCTCCACGCTACTCTGAAAATTGTTTTTACAATTTTGAAAACTCGTGAGAAAATCAAACAGTAAATTTGTCGAAATGTGTCGAAATGCAAAAACCAATAACATATTAATTTTCCCACGGAAACACTGGACCCTAATTTTTATCGAAACATCGTATTATTAGTGTAGCAATGTATAGATCATCAAGAATAATAGGCAAACGTATTTCATAGGCCGGAGCCTAAAAATTCAAACAGTATCTCCTCTGTATACACTGTGTATTTCAAGAGCTTTATTGTGTTAACGGTTCGTAATAATGTATTCCGAACAAGCGTTTCAAAATACTTATCAAATCGGTCCACTGTACGGGAATAAAAAAAAAAAAAACCGAAATGTACCATAGGAATTGAATACCTACAGTCATTATAATGTTTGAAAACAAAGCTATTGATATCTTCCTCGGTTTTTTTTAATTATCTACGATTATAAATCGAACAACTAGCAGTCCCCCCCCCCTTATGAGTTCTTCGTTTTCAAAATTTAACAAACTAAAAATGAATAGCTATGAAGAACTATTCAAATAACTACTGTGTAGGGATTAATAATTTGTTATCCTCTATTTGTTGAACCATATATTATTATATTTATTTATTTTTAATAGGTAACTCATTCCACTTATTTTTATTTTTGTTTTGTAATTTGTACAATGATAATTTAAATAGTTTAAAACTTTTATCAGTTTAGTTTAGTAAGCTATAATTTTTTTGTTTGTTTATTTTTTTTTGAGATTTTGAGAATTAATAGCTTTTAAGCACAGATAAATCTGTTAAGCTATTTTGTTACAAACGTACAATAATTCAGTATCCAGGGATAAGCACAACTATACTTCAGATTTTAGTTTTATTTTTTCCCTCTCGGCTAAAAACGAAGTTAATTGCTTAAAGTGAATTGAAGTGACTAATTTTTATAGCAAATGATCGACTGAATAATTTGAATTTATATGTTATATCATGTTTTCGTTATTGTTACCATTTTCGAGGTATCCTACTTCATGCGTTTCTGGAATATACGCGCTTAAATCGCGTTAAAATATTCACACTTTATTTTACAACATTTTATCTAACAGCTTTATTAAAATATGGTATTATATCGATGCGTAAGCCGATTATTCGTCATCGTGTGCGCTTTCCACGAATATAATATTAATAACTATAATAATAAATTTATCATAAGCCATTAGAAGTTATTAAACTGAAAATCCAGAACAAGAGTTAGAACCTAAGCACGAGTGCAATAATATGGTATCATCAACAGCAGCATTAATCATAGTTATAATATCGTAGGGAATGATGAAAGCTTCATCTACATACATTAAATGCATAAATATTATATCCATTTAATTCGAATTACAGTCTTATACAAAAAATATCGTGCCTGTATACATATAAAATTTAAATCAAATTAAAACAAACCAGTGGCGTGGTAAACTCAACAATTTTCAGAGGCAAGTACATTTTGCCGACACCTAATCATAAGGCCGTATCCAGGGTGTCTGGACCCCCCCGAAATTTCTTCAATATTTTACGAATGTTTAAAATACTTATTTATTTTTAATACCAACATAAATATTTTCAGTCAAAAATGATTTAAGCTCCAATTAATCATTGACTGATTTAAATTTTATATCATAATATCATATGAAAATATGATATTAATTTTAATAAAAGAAAATTAAATCTTTTTCTGTCTTATTTTGAACCAAATATCAAAAGTTAAAATCTTAATTCAATAAAATTACAATATACATGTTTGAACCCCTCCCGAAAAATTTTTTTAGATACGGCCTTGCCCACCCACCCCCCAAAAAACTGAAAGGCGGCCGCCTCTTGATTACCCATATCGCCACGCCACCGAAATAAACAATATAACTGTTTATGTCGTATCGGTATAATTCGTTGCTGAGTGTTATATGTATATATATATATATATACCTTTATATATATATTAGTGTGAATTAATAGAACTTTTTTGTTGAACAATTGTATACCTACACTGCAAAAATTATTCTTTACCATATACTTCCAAATATTATTTTCAATAAAAAAAAAACATTTCGTATTAATGTTTAAGCCTCCCCAAAACAATTAAATAATTTTAATTACCTATCAAGATGGTACCTATTAATAAAATATTGATAACAATCCATTCATATTGTTATGCACTTTTTATTGTTTAGTAATGAATTATTGTTAACTTAATAGTTTTCTGTCAATCATACGCTCGATATCTCCGTGGATACGTTCGACGGAGAGTTATCAAAACGTGGATAAAAAATCAGAAAATGAAAATGGCAACGAAAATTAACAGAAAAATAAAATAAGATAATTTTCTAAATTGTGGACTGTATGATAAATAATCTTAAAAAAACTAAAACATATATCTGGACGGAGGAACCCTTATATATAAATGAGAATCAAAATTAGAAATTCAAAAACTTTGTACTAAAAATATTACAAATAAATATTACCAGATAAGTACTGAGCCGAATTTGCGCTTGTGAATATCCGGTGATTAATCCAAGGTATCGGTGGAGGCGACGGGGGGCACACAGGAGAGAACCACACGAATGACGACGGGTTGAAATATCGATGGTGAACGAGGACACACACACGGCAGAAATAAATATATTTTTTTCGGCGACGAAAAAAAAAAAAAATACGACGGCAAAGAAGCAAGTAATAATTTTTATAACGGCCGACGCGTGATAACGTAAAAAAAAACTTACGATTGATTGCGCACTTTGATAAATATCGATGGTCAACAACAACGCGACACCACGCGCACGGTAGTGGTTACGCGCGGGGCACCAAAGCGCGAACGATAAAGGCGAACTAATGACAGCGGTGCAAGTTCATTAGTCCACACTACCAGTTCAACGAAATAGAAAAATGCCGTATCCAACGACAACAATATTAATTATTACTTGAGTTATTAAAGAAAAAAAATATAATGTAAAAGTTGAATGTGTTGTTTTAAAAGCATGTTTGCTGCAATGTAGATAGTTATTTCAATGCTCAGAAACTACTTGTAAAATAAATTGATGTTAGTCCTCATCATGGGTAATTTTACGATTAAGGTTATGAATCTATTTAACTCTCCCTTTTGCCACGTCCTTGGTTACTCGAAGATTTTTAAATACTTTCTCTACTTCTAAGTATAACTTTTATACTTATTCCGATTTACCACGTCGGTTTCCTAGAAATGTTCCATACCGAATTCTATGAACATTTTTATCGTTTTCTTTTTTGCCAAATCATGAAGCTGCAGATTTTCTAAATTATTTTGGTTTATTTTAGGTGGGGGGTAAATTCGACAACGACGGTTAAGGGATCCGTCACAGTAGTGACACGAATTAAATGTAAACAATAGTATTATATTATTATAATAGTTATATAAAATAATCGTAAATAACAATAATAATAATAATAACAGTTATAATTGAAAAATTATAAACTTGTGTTGCTCGCAGCAGAACAAAAAATTAATATATAAAACAAATTAATAAATATAAAATTGAATAATAATTTGCCTGTTTAACACAGTAAATAAATAATACACAATTACAATTGGTAAAACGAAATAATAAGGTATTATGTGGACTACAGTGGCACAACAAATAAATTAAAGAAGAAATATAATACCAAGAAAAATAGTAATAATTGCACTGTGGCCCATGCGAGACACAAGAAAATAAAACAATTTATACATAAATATTGTCTGTTTGGCACAATAAATAAACATTGAGTGTATAATAATAATAATAATAATTGCACAAGGTGCCTGCGGCGATTAGACCCGTCGACCTTTAAAACGTGAAAGAAAAATATGGTCGACCAATACTCACATAGCAGTTGTGATGTCCAAATGGTTTTACACCGATAGTGCTGGGTCCCATGAGTAACAACTGAATACAATGAAAAGCGCAAGATACGTACGTGCGATCGAACGTCGTCAACTGCTCAAAATACAAATCCCGGTTGCAGTGTACAAAGACGACAATGACATAACCACATTATACCACAAAATGGCAACTGGTAATTTAGAATGGAGTACGTTTTAAATACGAGCAACAAATGATTGCTCGAACAATTAATCACTAACGGCCGAAATTGGAACACAGGACGAACGGAACGAGACGCCGAAAACGTAGTTTTCTGGAAAAAAAACACTGCAACGGGAACGAAAAGGTGGTTGTTGTGCACAACTCGACGATGAACGGACGGAGACTGAGGGATGGTACCCAATTTCATCCTTACTCTTTGGAAACTTGAGGCACGTGCCTAGGGTCCCTATCTGGCTAAGGGCCCCGAATAATAGAAATTACAACTTAGAATTTTAATCTGTAACGTATTTATATGACTGCCTATAGAAAAATAATTCTTAATTGCAGAAAAAAATTTTCAGATAAATAGCAATGTTTAAATTTTAATATTAAATAAATAATAAAGTTTAATTGTGTGCAATTACATTAGGTATATTTTATTTTTCATCCCATCATTTCAAACAATTTTTCTGTAAAATTAATAACTCACATATTCCGGCTACACAAAAGTCATCATACAAAATAAGTTTTTTCAACGAGCACGACTAGTAGCACTTGAAGTCAATTTCTTTGGTGTGGGTTCCTTATCAAGGAATATGGCTGATAGCTGTAGCAGTGCACGATGATTATTTTTTAACTGTTTGATTTGAAGCATTTATTGACAAAAACTAACTAGGTCGTTTCGTTTTTTGTCTGTAATCCTATGAACAATTTCTGGGTTGACTGTGATATATTTTGAGTGCTCAATTTTCGACGAAGAAGACGGAATGGGTGTAAGAAGTTAGCTATCAGGTCCAGATAAGCTGAAGGTAACACTGCTTGAAATTCAGCTCAAATAACTAATTCAAATACATAGTGTCTGCACGAAAACTAAAATAAGTATCTTCAAAATTAGCGTTCCAGTAAAACACATCGCCCATTGTTTTTACCGGTATTTGAAGAGGTTGTATCAAAACACATGGTAACAGTAGTATTGTGTAAATTCTATTCTTAATTGCTCAAACAATCAAAAACAACTTGAGTCTGTATCTCTCCAGTCGATGATGATTTCCGAGAATAACGAAATTGTAATAATAATAAGTATATTCATTGCAAAACCATTGCACTAGTATCATAAACATAACAAAGTTTAAGATGCTTGGGATGATTTAAAAATTATATTGTTTTATCAATATTTATTGATTAATTATTTTTAATTTACAGAGAACTTTGGATGGTAGGAGGGAAGTATTGATAATCTTGGATTATTTGGACCAAAATATATATTATACCTACAAGAATATATTATTTATTTATTTTTTCTATACTTTTTATATTGATTTTTAGTTAAATAAATTATTGTATTACAGAATATAATTTTATAGTTTTCAGTGTTATAATGCTATGTGTATATGTTTACCATAAGACATAATGCACATGTAAGTATACTACTGTTATACATGGACAATAACAGGTATAATACATGAACTTTAAAAATATATTGTAATCAATGATTATAATATAACACATAATATTAAAACAAAACTATATGATTATTAATCATATAAGTTTGTATTAATAATAATTACTATGAACTAAAACATTTTATTTATTGAGTTTATTTATTTCAATTGATAGTCGTAATATATATATATCAAGAGGGAAATAAATTAAAACTGATGTAAAAAATGTGAAAAATGTTGAACTATTCAATAGTAATTTAAACCAACAGTAATTATTTGCCATTTTTAAAAAGATGATGACTTTATTTAGCCAATATTACTTATTAGATATCAAATGATCGGGGCATGTTTTTTTATTCGAATCAAGTTTACATATTTATATCAATCAGGTTTATCTGAAAAAATCGGTGCCGAGCTTACAACCACCTGTTGAGGAGGTCCAGGAAGGTTAGTTCCTTTTATAAAACTCTGGTGATCGGAGTAGACCGGTGATAACCGATAAAAAAAAACACACTGTGGTAAATCCGATACACTTATCGCTTTGATCAACATCTAATATAATTAAATCCTTTCGTTCGTAACGCGTACAGCAATCCAAATAAATACTAATCTAACCATTGCCTATATTTTTTCATTTTTTTAATATTTTTTTTTTAAATATTTACGAATTATACTCACGTATTTTTTGAAAAAAATCAATTCTATTTGTTTTGTATATTTTATGATGTCCAAGGATATTGCAATTCATTTTTTTTTTCGTATATGAAGTATAATTGTATATCATAACATAACGTATACAATTAATAAATACAGTTTAGACCATATACAATATCGATATAGTGTTCCGCTTCAATCTGATAATAGTATAATGCGGTTTATTCTTTAGACGCTATAAAAATAAGTGATTAAACTTTCAGTGGAGATTGACTGTCCAATTTTTATACACATAAACGGACAGCATATTGAATTATGGTTTACCGCCAACTTAAAAAAATTAATATACCTAAATGTCAATAACTCTCGTTATTGTTTTTCGACGATCATTCTTGTGAGATGTTATTATTTATAAAATAATATCAAATTCAAAACCAGTCTGTGTGATTTAATAATAAATATAATTTATTACATAGACACTTTACCATAACTGCATATAACATATAACTTAACCAGCATTTTTGAGACATTTTGGCTGTAACGTGGTGGGTAACATTTTACAAGGTTCGACGTAATTTTTTTTTTTAAGTGTGGAGCTATTCAACACAGAATTATGTTTGAAAGCAGATTAAATTATTTTTACTTAAATGTATTCTCGTGTCTCATTCGTTTTAAAGTTATTATTTTTCTTCAAAATAGATATGTTATTAAATTACTTTAATATTATTATATATAAAAAAAAAAAAAATTAAATAATAAGTAATAAAAATGAGTATTTTTTGTTCGATTTTAATGTTATAAATTTAAAGAGTTATGATTAGCCGAACTGTCATAAAAACTTCAATTTGTTCTCTTAATATAATCGATGGGTCACTAGTATAATTTTTTAAACCATTTTCAAAGTAGTATTTACAATCATAACTGACTAATCAACATTCAAAGTCTATTTTACTTTGTATAATTCTCATTAATAATTTAATATTACACTGGTGGTAAGCACATTGTTTGTTCTTCGTTTAAAACAAAAAATTATACTGGATTTTGTAGTGTGGTTAGTTATAGAACCCAAATACACTTCAAATCAGCTTAAATTTTCTAACTTTGTAGCACGTAAATTACAAATTTTTCTTCCATCGCTTGACTACTTTCTAATTTAGCACCAGTTTGGCCTTACTACCTTAGTTAATCAAAAACTTGAAGCTAATTTAAATTTATCTAGACGCCTCCTTGATGGTACCTACTTTTGGTACTACTTAAACAAATTAACTTTTAAGTTTGAAAATTCCAAGTATGTCAACTATACTTGTTTTCATTACCTATATGAACTACTGACTTATCTAAAAACCAATCATTACATAGAATGATGAATATAGACAATACGGATTCATCAGCTTTATTAGTTTAATTATTTGTACGCGTCATGTGTATTTTCTTGTATGATTTTCAACTTTATACTTTATTGTGTATATCCCATGTTTTAATAAAAAAAAAAAAATAAACTAAATGTATTTGTATTATTTTAATAATAATAATAATTATCATTGAATCAATGTTGTAAAATTAATTGTAAAGTTTCTTTAAATTTTTTTTTTTCAAATTGACATTGTTTGAAAAGAGTTCAAATATGTATTTAAATATAAATTTTGTTATTAAAATAACATAATATACAATTAAAATATATATTCATAAAAAATACAAAAATATGTAAAGTAAAAATAGTTTTATTTGATTCCATAGAACATGAATTAAATGTGTGTCTAGGTTATCATTAAATTAGATAAATATGAAAATATAATGAGTTTCATAAACATCCAAACCCAAATGTATCACCAACTCCTATTGATAACGTTCGTGCAATCACCTCCGGAAGACGGTTTCATTTTTCGAATAGTAAGACCTGACCAAGTTGACTTCTTACTGTGCAATATTTGGTCACATAAACGTGTCAGAGACGTTTCAAATCAACTTGTAACTTTGCGTTAATGTAAGTAATATTATTATTATGAACATATTTACTTGTTATTTTTTTTTTTTAAATAAAAATCATAATATGAATTTTAATCACTCGAGATACTTTGTCGATCTCTTTGCTCTACAGTACATTGATAGATTAATAAAACATTTGTTAATGTTAAACAATTATTGTTATCTTAATCCGTTTTATAAAGTAAACAATAAATTATAAATCCCCACACTTATCCAAATAAAAGTCACTACTTATTTCATTTCACATTTCAGATAACTCACCGATATGTTTAAATAAAAATAGTGCATATTCGTGTAGAAAACTATTTAGCATATGTATATTTAAGAAGTTTTTAGATTTTTTAAATCATGCATTCCACAACGTTATAGGGAAACGTATTTTTTTTTTTTTGATTCTGATTCTAACTAAGCGTAAATTTTGAAGGCTTCTAGATCTTTATCGACTAAAATATACATAACTTCCAACCACTTTAAATTCATTAGTTAATCTATTGATCGGTAAATATCAACATAAATATAATAACCCAAATCGAATATGTTCCACAAAGGTGGGAAATCATTACAGTTGCGTTAAATATACCCGGATGAATTCGATATATATCAACTTTTAAAATTTATTGAAAAAATGCTTCACACCTTTTTGTATCATACCCTTATAGAATAATTTTATGAAACCAACAAAAGAGCGGTAATATTAAAAATGAATAAAATGTCTAGTTTTTGTTCGGATTTTCTTAAAATCTGAAGAAAATTTTAAAGAATGTAATATGATTTGTGTTCTATTTACAATCCAAAAAGGTGCTTTGTATAACTTTTTGTGCTTTTACACTACCCTAAAAATCCTAAAAAACACACACGCATCGCCGAAAATCAATTGGTCCCTCAATCCACTCTGAATGTTAAACGTTTCAAAACAGAGTGAATATATATATTAAACTGACCGGTTAGCAGTAGCGGTTCGTAGTAAATATTCCGGGGAGACTTAAATTGATTTACATATATTCCATACAACAAAATGAACAAGGAAAACCCTTTTATGGAAAAATTAATTATACTTAAAACCTAATTTAATATTTACTTAATATTTTTAACTTAATTTAATATTAAAATTTTTTTTATAAGCTATTTCAATTCTGCATTATTTTTTATCTTTGAACTCGCAGATAAACGCTGATGACGGTACAACGACTAACGACGAAAATTATTGTCCCCAGTTTCAATAGCGTCTATAATACGCGACTAATTCTCCCTGGTCCCTTCCGTCCTACAAGTCAACCATTACATGTTACGATTGAATCTGTCGGGCGTCAGTTTCACTGAAACGGCGACCGTTGTCGAAATTAATAGTTTTTCCATCGAGATAACTATTATTGGTTTCAGATTTTGGGATCTTCGATTTATAATAATAAATAATGAAAACGATACTATATATTTTTAAATAGTTATTATTTACAAATATCTATACTTTTTTCAAGGGGAGATGCAGTTTCAAAGATTCCCCTGACGAGCTGCCCCGGCCGATCAATGATTTTTACTATGTAAACATTCAAACAAATAGCGACGTATTATTTAAATGAAAATTACTCCGAACAATGTTTAACTGAACATAACATTTTGAATGGAGAATAATATAATAATACTTAATATTGTATTATAACAATGCTAATATATCGTTAATTGAATCAGAAAGTATATTAATACCTAATACTTTTTTAGGCGATTCATTAAAACCTAAGCTCTATATTTTTTTATCAAGACATTGAGTTTTTTCATAACGTGATAATTTAAAACAATGTAAAATGTTCAATATGTTTAATTTAACATACATTTTTCCAAGTGTGTTGATTAAAAACCATTGTACTTAATTATTCGAATGATTTCAATCTATAAAGTTAAAGCTCGTATTCAATTTGATTATGAAAATTGTAACGTTTTAATTTGAATAAATTGCGATAGTCACGAGTTTATTTAAATAATTTTAAACGTATTTAAACGTCAATCACGTAAAAATCCGTTTTACCCATGGAAATTTGGTAAAACGTGTAAATATTTTTTTCGGTCAACAATAATTACTGTATTCAGTTTAAATTTGGAGTTGCTTATCAACAGTCGTCGCCTAAGGTCATTATAACGTCTCTCCGAGCCCACATAATTACGCTACAAAACACGCATGACAAACATATTCGACAATACAGTGGAACCTCGATAAGTCGAAATTCAAGGGAAATGCAATTTTTTCGACTTATCAAGGTTTTCGACTTACTAAGGTTTTCGAGTTATCAAGGTTTTAGAAAAAAAATTCGACTTAAAGAGTTTTAAAAATTTATGTATGTATTAAAGTTTTTAATTATTATGTACTTAGTATATATGTATGTACAATGTAAAAAAATGTGATTATAAAGATTATTTAAATAAAGAAATTATTACAAAAAATTTATTATTTTACTTTGACTTAAATTTTGAGATTTACTATTATCAATTGTATTTTCTATTACATTTAAAGCGGAGTACACTTTATCGTCCACATTACTCAATTGTTCAGTGAATGTCCTTAGCAATATGAGGGCTGCTGTTGCTTGCTTCATTGAAACACGATGCACAGGCTCAGATGATGCTTCTTCGATGTCATCAACATCTTCAGTGCCACGGACGGAGTCAGTTATATCGTCGTCTGTCAGAATACCAGAAACGGCAACGTCATGGTCGATTTTAACAAAATCGTCAAACGTTTCTTCCACGATTCTATAACGACTTGCTATCATCGCCCATTCTCTGTCATCCGTATCAGTATTTTCGATTATAGGCATCAATGTGTCGTCTTTCTCAGATTCAAGTACAAATCCACACGTTCTAAAGCAGTTCACGATTATTGACGTTGCTACGTTTCTCCATGTCTTATCAACAATGCGCATAGCTTGAAGAAAATCGATTACTGTAGATTTTTCGTCATCCATATCACTTATAATTTTCCTCACTATTTCTTTTCTATAAAGCGTCTTGAACGTTTTAATAATTCCTTGGTCCAAAGGTTGCGACTTTGATGTGGTATTTGGCGGTAAAAATTTTACTTTTATAGCTTGACAATTCGGTATAATATTGTGAGCCGGGCAATTGTCTATAAACAATAAAATTTTACGTTTTTGTATTTTCATCTGTTTGTCTATTCGTAATAGCCATTCAGCAAACAATTCACTAGTCATCCATGCTTTCTTATTTGCTGTGTAGTCAACAGGAAAAGATTTGACACCAGCAAAACACCTCAGGTTTTTCGATTTTCCAATTATTAAAGGTTTCAATTTATCTGTACCAGTCATGTTAACAGCCAATAATAGTGTAAGTCGTTCTTTGCTATGTTTACCACCACTGCATTTCTCATTTTTGAATGTTAAAGTTTTATCTGGCATACATTTGTAAAAAAGTGCAGTTTCATCTGCATTAAATATATCACATGGTTTATATCCTTCCAGTAGCTCACTCAAATTTATTTTCCATTCATTTACAACGTTATCACTGACACCTGCACTTTCACCACAGACTTTCCGAAAAGAAATATCGTTTCGTTTTTTAAAATTTTCAAGCCACCCGTTACTGGCCTTAAATTGTTCGTGGCCTAATGATTTTGCGAAATTTTCTGCTTTTTCCTTTAAAATAGGACCTCCGATACTGACATTGGCATCTCTGCATTGCTTGAACCACTTAACTACACATTCTTCTACGTCTGAAAAATCAGGACCTCTCTTCCTCTTCCGGTCTATTGGAAAGTTTAAATCGATTTCCTTACTATTTTTTATTATGGTTGATAGTGTACTGGCTGGTATTCCAAATTCTTCAGCGATGTCCTTCTTCTTCCTTCCACTTTTCACTGCTTCAAGAACCTTTTTTTTTTCTCCAATAGTAAGAGTTTTTAAATTACGAGGCATTTTTACATTCACTACCGTACACAGACACCGCATACGCGTAATCGATCGATCGCAACTGGCAATACCGATACAAATTAAAAATACTGTTACGTGCCAAGGTCAGTTAATACATACGATAATAAACACAATAAACGCGATTAGATAAAATTATCGGAACGGACAAGCCGATTAGACAAATGTTTATAAAATTATCTGTCATTATCCGTCATATTCGGAGCACAGAATGTTCGAGTTATCTATAGTTTTTTTTTCGAGTAATCGAGGTTTTCGCAAGGGGACGGAATTTTTTTCGACTTATCAAGGTTTTCGACTTATCGAGGTTCCACTGTATATGCATACCCCCTGGAAACGGGGCTGGGTTCTCTGGGACCCAAACATCTTCAACCACAAACTTGAAAAAAAGGAGGTGCCCAAGCAATTCTTCCATTTCACCACGCGTTACAGCCAAAAATCGCTATTTTCCTCTATCTAACGCAAATTAAAACACTGACATTGTCCTTGCTACCTCCAGCTAAGATGAGGATAATCAACAAGACGAGGTTAGTCAAAAAATACCATCGATATACGCATATAATATAACAGACTTTGAAAACTTCCATAAATCATTATCCACAATAATTACTGACAAGTTCACAATTAACCACACTAAAAACGCATTAAAATTAAACATATCGTCGATCGATGATTACAGATCCATCACTAAAAAATTTGATGACTCAGAAATACAATACCACACTTATCAATTTCCTTTGCATAAACAACTATTCATAATTATTAGAAATCTTCCAGTCTCGATTACAGAAGAGTCAATATTCAATGCCCTATCAGATCTTGATTTTAAGGTAACAACCTTAACTCGTTTACAAAACCATTTTAAGTGTCCTATTCCCATTGTTGCAATTCTGCTGTCAAATGCTTCCAAATAAATGTATGCCTTAAATCGACTATTATACTATTATGTATTGTGTTGTATCAGTTGAACCTAGAAAACCTACAAAAGATATTCTACAATGCACAAACTGTCAGCGTTTTTCACATACAAAAAAATTCTGCCATCTCCCTCCTTGCTGTGTAAAATATGCAGGCGATCATCATTTCAGTCAATGCGTAAAAGAAAAAGAAACTCTCCCAATATGTGTCAACTGTGCCAATAATCACCCATCTAACTACAAAAGGTGTAGTTATTACAAAGAATTATTAAAATCAAAAAAAAATATTTTCTTTAGAAACACGAGCAAATAATCAAACCACTTCTCAATAAACTAGACAATTTACTAATATAAATTATACGGCACCTAATGAACGGTTAATTAACGTAAACACTAACGCGGAACGTAAAACTTACGATAAAGCAATGAAATCTAATAATATCGCAGATAACGATTTTATGCAAACATTTTTACCGCCAATAAATAATTTTGTTAATCAATTAATGCAAAAAATTATTGAAAGTCTGCCATTTATCATTAATAGTTTAAATACTAATACAAATGCAAAACCATAATATAATTATGTTAAATTGGAATGCCAACGGCATCAAAATTCACATAAATACATTAACAGCTTTCCTAAATCATCATAACATCGACATTGCCTGCATCACCGAAACGCATTTATCTAATATGGACAAAATTAAATTCGCCGGGTATAATGTCTATCGCGCGGATCTCAACTCACTGGTACGTTCCATGGACAGCGTAGCAATATTAGTTCACAAAAAAATTAAACACCATCACATAACCATACCCGACCTCAAAGTCTAGAAGCCATAGAAGTACTAATACACATTAATAATAGACCTACTTTAATTGTCAGTGCTTATCAACCTCCAAGTCACATAATGTATGCCACTAACTACGAAAAAGTAATAATCTTAAATAATAATGCTCTAATGACCGGCTATTTAAATTCGAAGCATACGAATTGGGGATGTGTCGTAAATCCGAATGGAAACAAGCTCCAAAAATACAAATCTCATACCACATGCACAATATCTGCACCTAGTAAACCTACTTATTTTCCATATGACAATAACAGACTACCTGATATACTAAATATTTTAATAATTATTTCAATCCCATATAATATTATACAAGAATCTGTCATAGAATTAGATTCGGACCACAATCCGGTCAAAATTAATAAAAACTCTCCATTACAATTTCATCATTCAAATAATTCAATAATAAAAGGTAAACTTAATTGGAACATTTATTCGGACTACATTAACAAAAATTTAAAAATACCCACAAATCAAATAGCAGAAGAATTGGCCAAACAATTTACTGATATTATTACAGACGCCGCACGTATGTGCTCAACCACCACACCACCCAACTCGTATAACCACTACGCCTTACCACAGTCTATATTATCATTAATTCAACAAAAACTAGCGCCAGACGTACATAGCAAAACCACAGAATTCCAAAGATAAAATAATACTAAACAAACTAACCAAAGAAGTGCAATCCGCACTGAATCTTTTTCGTGTAAATTATTACTATAAATTTTTGTCAAATATTCATCATGGTGACTCTACCTTATGGAAGGTCACAAATAGATAATTTAATCAAGAAACAAACATTATTTCCCCACTGCGTATTTCATCATGGCTTGTCATATCTGATGAAGAAAAATGTAAAGTTTTTTCAGAAAACTTGCAGAACACTTTTTCTCTTAACCAAATTGCTAACAACTCAAACGATCTCAGGATCGAACGGGTTTTAAAAACACCTAACTATTCGGTACAAAATTCATTAAATTATGTTACCCCTAATGAAATAAAAATAATCCTCAAAAGACTACCTATTAAAAAATCTCCTGGTCACGATTGTACCACAAATCTTTTACTTAAAAAACTACCAAATAAAGCAATTCTTTATATGACTTCTTTTTTCAACGCTTAACTTCGTCTTGGTTATTTTCCGCAGAACTAGAAAAAAAAAACTGTTATTCTCATTAAAAAACACGGGAAAGACAATACAAACCCGAACATTTACAGACCAATCAGTCTGCTAACATCTTTATCAAAAGTATTTGAAAAAGTCATTCACTCTAGACTGTTAACACACCTAGACTGCTCTGAAACAATTTCAATTTGGCTTTAGAACACACCACTCAACTACCCAACAACTTTTACACTTAACATAATATATAAGCAATTCGTTCGAAAAACACTGCCACGTAGGTGCCGTTTTTATTAACATATCCAAAGTTTTTGATAAGGTATGGCATCAAGGATTGCTGTACAAACTCAAAACTATTAATACACCAAATTACATATTTGATATAGGTAATTAGCGAATTTCTTTCTAACATACATTTATCTGTAAAAATAAACAATAACTATTCTGATTATGAACCCATAACAGCTGGTGTACCTCAAGGATCAATACTTGGCCCTACAATATTTAATTTTTATATATATAACATACCCCAAAGGCCACGCACTAACATAGCTCTTTTTGCCGATGACACAACGATACATACTGAATCCCGCAATAATGAAGCTATAACAGTGAACCTACAAAATCACTTAAATATTTTATCTTTTTAGTGTAAAAACTGGAAAATATCAATAAATCCCTCAAAAAGTGCAAAGCATTATGTTCAGTCTACATCGTAACCGTACACCATCATCGCTCAACTTTAACAACGTACCAATTTCTTGGAAACCGTCCGTCAAGTATCTTGACGTAACGGTGAACAAACGACTTACTTGGTGGCTGCACTTATCATCGAAAATCCAACAAGCTTACCAACGCCTAGCAATGCTATTCCCTATTTTAAACAAGAAATCAACTTTAGAGAAAAAATGTTCCTTACTTATTTATAAGCAAATACTGCGCCCTTTGAATACTTATGCTTGCCCTATTTGGAGCAAATGTGCACTTACTCACTTAAAAAAACTTCAAACATTTCAAAATAAGACCTTGAGAATAATAAAAAATGCTTCATGGTTTGTAAGACCCCAAAATATCCACAAAGACCTCAAGATACCAAAACTTCAAAAATTTGGCTGATAGCTTCTTCAAGTCTGTTCAAAAGTCAACGAGATCAATGCACTACCAACTCAACCAGTGGCGTATATAGGTTTTTATTTCGGAGGGGGCCGATTATGTATTTGATTTTTGGGTGGAAGGAAAGGAGAAAGCACACTATTACGAAAAAAATTACTTTAACACTAAAAGACTTCTCGACTGTCTTTACACAATCAGAGAAATAAGAAACTCAATTTTTTTAATGATTTATTATTTTTTTAAAAGTATAAAAACTACGTTGTAATAAACAAATTTTTTATTAGAGTAACTCAAAATTCACTCTATGTTTTTTTAAGGATAAACATATTTTATAAATATAAAATTTTAAATTATCGCATAAGCAACATTCTCAGTGTCGTGACAAATTTTCGAAAATCCCCAGCATTAAGACATATCTATGTTAAAAATAACAATATTTAACATTGGTGTTTTTCATTTCGGAAGAGGCCCAGGCTCCCTCGCCTCCCCCCACCATAAATACGCCCCTGAACTCAACATAAGACCACTGATCTAACACTGCCTTCGACGTGGACGACCGCACGACCTACTTGCATAAACAAAAACTTAATCTAAGCCACCCAAACTCGTCACTACTCCATGTATGGTAGCGTGCATTAAACACAGTACTGATCTAATACGATAACACTTTTTCACATTTGAAATTGCATAATTTTTAGGTACGAAAATGTATCTTATACATGTTATAATAGTTTACGGAATTTGTTACGACAAAAAAAGAATATAGTTCAGAGTATATACAGTACATAGAGTAAATATGCACAGATAATAAATGTTTTAAATACTTAATAAAAATTTAAATTCAATCTTAAAACACGAATCTCGCTTTTTATCAGAACACCGTTTTGTCGTATTGCGTTTACAAAGTTTAGAATATTGATTTTTAAGTACTGAACAATTATTTTAAATCAAAATAACTTCTGAAGATGATTATTGGGAAAAAATTAATCATTTACTGGTGACTTACTATACTTAATCATTCTGACGTAGAAATATCATACGATTTAATAACAGCCGATGATCTTGATGATAATGATATAATAAATAATTTTGGGAATACAACATCTTCATTATTGACAGGTTCTTTGAGTGATGATGGTATGTTAAATGCAGAAGACAACAAAATATATTAACGGGAACAATCCTTAACTGAGGTGAAAAAATTATGTGCTAAGTACTTAAAAAAAAAAAAAGATCAAATATTTAAAGTTTAAAATAATTCATCAACTATTCATTTGAAACATATACTTGTATGAACAAAAGTCATAATAAATTCCATGAAGAACCTTGAACTAACTTTCTCTGAGAGCTTAAAAAATTAAAATAATAGTAGCACATATACTTAGGTACATTACATATTACATTAACATTCTCTTATTTATTTTGTTCATTCTTGTTTTCATATGTGCAAATGTATAACTGTCATTGTCACATACAATTTGTGCTCACGGAAGTTTTATAACATTGTTTAAACTCGTCGTTATTATAAAAGGTTATGTGTCACTAATTGTTCGGTCGAAAAGAAAAAAAATCTCATTAAGGATGGAAATAATTTTTAATTTAATTTAACTACAGACGTCGACAAGAATGAATATTTGAAAGCAAACGTAGACAAAAAAAAAAAAAAATTATATAAAAATATTATAAAAGAAAAATGTTATAAATGAGATAACCCTATTTTTTTTTCGTAAATTTAATAAAATGTCGGAGTAATTATACAATAATTTTATTAGAAAAAAGAATGTACCCCATAAGGCGTATCCATTTATCTTTATTTGCTGGATGCTACTTCTTTGTTTACTATTAGTCCATTATTAATCCATTATATTATTAGATAAGGTGTTTAATTTAAAACAAATTCTATTTTAATTATTAATAGAAATAATCTATGTGTATTCACGAATCGCACGATTCACATTATTTTGTAAATAATGTAAAAGTATTAGTACTTAAATGGTTTATAAAATATTATTAATTTAATATTGATCTCCGGATTTGGTGTGGTATTTAATTTAGCTGCATAAAAAGCTTATTCATTTTTTTTAAGTTTTTCATTGCATTATTTATAATAAGACCAAAAAAATATGCCATTTTTTTTTATTTAATTTACTGTCGGATGCAAGACTTGTAGATTTTATCGCGATTTCGTTTTTACATTTATTTTATTTTATAAACAAGTTTTTCCATAGTCAAGCAAATTCTATTCCATTACCAAAAAATAAAAAAAGTAAAGAGCAATTACAATAAGGTAGGTACATAATGCATCAAGTAACATATGACAATTGTTACTTTCTTAATATTATTTAAAATTCATACTGTATGTCTCCATTTATCGAAAATTCAATATATTTAATTTAAATTGACATACGTTCTGCAATCAGTAGACGACAAAAGCATTGATGTATCGACGGTAAAATAGAGATCATAAATATATAAATATTATACAATACTAGTATATAAACAAACACACACACACACACACACACAAATATATAGTGATCATGATTTCAAGTACCACTAAGTATCTCAGCGGATGACCTTATATTAAAAAAAATATTTTGAATTACTTAAACACACATATTTTGTCAATTTTTGAATTTTTGACCCTTAGGGTTGTAGACATGCACAATACAACTAATTTTTTTTAATGGCAACCTATATTTTTTCTGTTTTTAAAATTTACCAAATAGGAGATAGTTAATTTTTGAAATTATGCATAGTTAGTTTATTGTGAACTTTTTACCTGAAGCACTAAATGATTAACACAATTATGTCAAATAATATAATTTTATTTTTATTATATTACGTGATATTTTTTTAATAAAAATAATAAACTAATTATTTGTAACAAATTAATTAAACAGTTGCTTTCAAAGATGAAGTTTTATATGGTTCTGTCCAAAAAAATCTAAAAATACACAAAACACACCCATATATAGTGGATTTTATACAACATTTGCTTGAAGGATATTCTATTATTAGGTTAAAATTGTAGCATAGTTTATTTAAAATGAATATTTAATTATTAATTAAATTCTTTGTACTGATGAATCAAAATTTATCAACAATGACAAAATGAGGAAACTAAATCATCGATACTGGAATGAAACAAACTCACACTAGTCATCTGAAACTTATTCTCAAATTGTTTGGGAAATAAATTAATGGAATAAACAAGTGTGTACCGATCGGTGACAAACTTGTAAGATCGTATTTTTATGGTGGAACACTTATTGGTAGACGTCGTCTACTAGACGATATTTAAATTTTATAATCAAATAACTACCAATACTGTTAGGTGATGTCTCATTAAACATGCAAAAGTATGTCGACAACATGTACAAAAATATAGTGCACTAACCCATAATCCTAAGTAGTTGAACAATATTTATATCAAATGTTGCCAAAACGCTGGATCGATACTTACGGTTTTGTCCCTTGGGCGGAATAGTCCCCAGATTTAATGCCATTACATTTTTTTTTATAGTCAGTTTTTAAAAACTGTTATACGCAGATCCACCTGTCAGTCTCCAGGACTTAAAAGACAAACTGCAGGTAGCATGTGACGTTATTAAGCCGGTCCCACACGACTTATGTACTCGGAAAATAATTGTTAATCTTTATGAGTCGTCTAGTAGGTGTTTAATCGTCATGTATGGCGATTATTTTTACTCGCCGAGTCACTCGCCATTTCTCATCGTTTGTCGCTAAATGTGACGTAAGTCAAAGGAATTGACTCAACAAAAGGACGAACGAGTTGTGTAGGAGCGATATAAACGTCGAAATTGAACGTTGAACAATTCATTAGATAAATGTATTAAATAAATTGTTTTCTGTAGTATATATTACTACTAAAACTATTACTCATATTGGTATTATTGTTATAATAATTAGTATGTTATTAGTTTTATTAAAAAAAATAACACATACTAAAATAAAAGTTAATTATTTTACACTATTTTCAATAATTTAATGTTTAAGATAAAAAAATTGTAAAAACTAACTATGCATAATTTTAAATTTTTACTTACTTCTATTAGATAGAATCAAATTTTGATCAACTTTGAAAATAGAAAAATTTAATTTAAATAATAAAATTAAAAAATTAAATTTAGTTACTTGTTGTATTTAAAAATGATTTGTTTTTGTGTTTCATATAAAAAATAAAGTCGAATATCAATCTAATTTTTAATGTAAGATAGAATAATTAATGTGAATATAGAGTAGATGAAAATAAAAACAACATATTATCTGTTTTTATAATTTTATGTACGACTCAAAAAGTAATGACATTTAATTTTATCGCTACATTGGAACATTTTTATTCTTTTTCGGGGGGTGGTATTTAAATTATTGGTATATTTTTGTTTGCCTCAAAACTCATATTTTTAACCGCTTACCTGCTTTGTTTCGTGTGAGGATTTACTGAACCTCTTTTAATCGTCGTATTTTAAACCACTTAAGCCGCAGGAGATACATGCGTAGTCTCTTGAGGTGAAAACCGATTTTGATGGGGAGATGGGGATAACAAGCTAAACCAACAGTGAAATTTAAAACAATGTAATTGTATTCTGAGGGTCAACGATGTATAATTTGATACTCCCCGATGAAGATGGGCGTAATCCAATTTTTATTATTTCGTAGTTTTTCCCTGCATAAAGTTGATTCTCGTAAATTTACTGCGAAAATGGCAGTAACTACGCATTCCCTCGAGGTTGAAAATCAAATTACTTATGACATCTTAAAATCGTGTTTTCATACGAAAACGTACTCGTAAAAAACGCTATCGAGTACAGTTCGGTATATGGTTAACACGCTGACAAGAAACCTTTTATGATAGTTATTAGAAACTACCAATTTGTATCGCTTGGATAAGAGAAGTTACATCTACTTTATAATTATGTAAATCTAAATTAATACAAAAATAAAATATAATTTACATTACAGTTTTACAGTTGAAAATATATAATGTACAACGCATATTATCTGAATAAAGAATTCTACCTATGGGTTGCCTGAACTTAATTTATATTACAATATTTCTACATTTCCATCAATATTCACAATAATAAATTAATATTCACAAATAATAAAAACAAATAAACCTAATTAATTGAATTACATAATTATATATACTTTCATAAGACAAATAATGCAATTTAATTCGATTTTCCATGGTTTTCAAATGAATAAACATTTCATGGATTTCATCAAAGCCCAAAATGTAATTTGTGAAGAGAACATTTTCATAATTAATTGATGAATCCGTTTTTGTTGTCGTTTATTTTATATATCTTATTTCAATTTAAAGTTTTCGACAGTTCTTACTTAATATTAAATCAGCCATTATCTAATCATGTCAAGGATAACGAGTCGGGAGAAATAAACGGAGTAGCAGACATGAAATATTTCAAAGAATGGATTTAAAAGTATCTCATTAAAGTAGAGATTACTATAAATGAACTAAAATAAAAATTATAGGAATCAAGTAGGAAAATATGATTTGCTATCGTTGATTGAGGTAGTAAACATCGCTTTACAATCCTCCTCTACTCGGGTATGTTATAGTATTACTATAAAAACGAAATATACAACGATACAATAGTGTGTTTAAAATTATTCCTTGAAACGAGTATGATGAATAATTTCTATAACTCATAAATTTCCACCCATCATGTTATAGTGTAAAAATAAAAATACAAAATGTGAGTAAATACACGTCATGTCAAATATATTTTATTGAAATTTTTATGACAACATTTAATTTCATATTTTTTATTTATTATTATTCGATTCGGTATCAATCACGTTTACAATTAGAAGAGGGAATATGCTCAAATTGGGGGAAAGCTCGAGGGGCCGGAACTCCCTTAATTTTCATTTTTTTTCTGTCCATACTCCAACTAATTTCTTTTACCGAGATGGGGGGATGCTAAAAAATAACACCCAAAACAATTTTTATTAAAATATGAAGTTAAAGTGATATTAATGATATAATTTATTTTACAATTTTACGGTTTTTTTTCTGTACGGCCTTGTTGGTTAGATGGTGGGTGAGGATCAAGCTTCCCATGGATCTATGTTAGGTAATTTTGCCCATGAACTCAGTTTGTAAATCTGTGTTATGTTGAGTTCACTTGCTTAATTTTTTCCAACTCGAGAACTGGTGATAGATAATAAATATAATAACAAGCATTTCAAATGAACCTGTCAAAAATGTATAATCGTAATGCTGCTGTAGTTTTACATATATATATATATATATATATATATATTATTTTTAGTTAGTGGATAAAATATTATACGATATTTCATATGACAGCGTGAGAAAATTCTTAGTATAATTTTTCGTTGTGTATTTCGATAATTAGGAATATATAATTTTGTCAACAATTCTTCACAAACCAAGTATTTTCACAACGGACTGTGGAGTTATTTGTAAATGTATACAAGAAATTTACTTTATTGAAAATGTATATTATTATACGTAATTATAACAAGAGCAAAAATTCACTACACTCAGATGAGAGGAAAGTGTAAAATATGCATTTGGACTGAAAGTAAATAGATATTCATTTATGAGATAGTAGCAAGATTTCTTGTACGGAAGGTGTACTGATTTATTAAGTTCATTTTTGAAAAACTAATTTTACAGTATATTTAAGAATGCTAGAAGAACAAAGTCTACAAAATATACGGTTAGGTTAATTTGAACGTTTTGTTCAAATTCGAGAATAAACAAATAAGTACAAAGCTCAATAGCGAAAGGTGGCTGCATTGCAGCTGACCGGGATCAACAGAAAAGTGCGACGAAAATATTTCTATTTTTCTATCGTGTGATAATGATTTCCAAAACTACTGATTACACACGAGTACTGCCGATTCGTCGGTAAAAAATTAAACTTACGTACAAACAGAGATGACACACCCTCTTACCACCTAAAAGATAGATTAAAGGAATCTTTACAAGGTGATCACCTATAATTCGTATGTAAGCTGTATTCGACGGTATCCATATCAATACTTTTACATTTGTTTAAAATGTAAAAACTTAAAAATATGGATAGCGTTACATGGTTCCGAGCGTATCGGGTGTTGTTCGAAAACGACATTAATTTTTCTTCAATTTTTGTCGGCCAAGCGAAACGATACCGGTTGCATTTTGAAGTTTGATATGACTGCTAAGGTCTTCGCATGCAACGCAATATCGATGAACTAGTACGACTGTTTTCCCAACCCCTTTCTCTCCGAATTTTTGGAGATAATTATATTACCCTACTCTATCTCTATCTCTCATACACACTCACGAATCAAACCCGATCACTTGGTTGGACGGAGAGGGAATATTATGAGACGGAGGGGATGGGAAATCGCAGAAGAAATAAACGCAACGTGAAACGATCATATGTGCATCACCGACCTGCGCGTATCTGTCGACGACACCCTCGCCGAGGTTCAGGTGCGTGCCGGCCGTGCAGTTGTTGCCCAGCTGCTGTTGCGACTCGACGATCCGCAGCAACCGGTTGACAATGTCGTTGTCCAACCCACCACCACCGACGCCGCCACCACCACCACCGTCACCCGCGGACGTCAGCTTGGCCGGCGACTGACCGTTGGGCCGCAGATTCCTGGCGTTTCTTGACCGGCCATGCCGGATACCGATGCCGGTGCACTGCGCCGCGGCCGCACACAGCAGCCACAGCACCACGGCCACGCGTGCCACGGCCGGCATAATGGCGACGAGCGGCCGGCCGGTGTGTCGCGTGTGTCTTACTCGCCGCCGCCGCCGCCGTGGCGAGCGGTTAACACTGTGCGGACAGTAGCATCCAGCTCCGCGTTCCGGCCACGGTGGTCCCGCTGCTAAAAACAAAATAGGTAACCTCAGACGCCGTTTACTCGGGCGGACGTAAGCATGCCACTTTTTGTAAGCAAAATAAATTATATGTTCTCACGCCAGAAATGTGCACGTGATTATTCATTCCTACGCAAATAGAAATCTTATTATTAAACGTAAAATTATCCATGCGCAGGTGGGTGACGTGATGATAATTAAATCGAACGTGATCTCAGAGTTTCCTACTAACCTCCTATGATGGTGCAATGAAAATGGTCGAATTTTCCTTTTTTAATACGACACACGAGGATTATTGTACTCATATTTTAATTGCATTTTTAAGTGTTAGTTAGAAATTTAAAAAAAAAAAAACATATATTACTACTAGTTCGTTATTTTCTAAAAGTTTTAAGACAGCTATCCTAGATTTAAATCTTCTGAAAATGTTGACGTTTGAAATTTTGTTTCCGTTGACCTCATTATTTTTTTAATTTACCGAAAAACAATGTAAATAACATTGTAATTTTTTGATAATATTATCTTATCTAGTTTTCTGATGAATTCAAACCACTCTGTTTTAACTCGATGTACTTAATATTATTATTATTACGTTTAATGTTTATTAAACATAAGCTCGTTTGAAATCATATCTTAACCTTTTTCCGTTATCTAAAATCAATCTTATTTTGGAATTGTAATATAAATTATGGAACACGTTTTTGTTATTAGGTGACACAAACATTTTCTAACTTTCTACAAAGCATAATATAATATTAAAGTACACGAACACTGGGTATCCTATGAGGATTTACTAATTGAGATATTTTTCATATTCACGGAGACAATTATACAAATATATTATACAATTATGGAACTTTTTTTTTTTTTTTTAGTAATCCAAAGCAACAGACTATAAAAAAAAATATTATTTAGACTGCATGTGGACATTTTATACTAGCATGGATCATTGTATGTACACTAAATTACTGTACATGTTAAATAAATCATTAATATTTTAATGATGGATTTTTTTTAAAAAAAATATTCATTTAAAAGTCAAAATTCTTCACTCGTAATCATTGCGTTTGACTTGCTATCATATCCATCAATAGTAAAAATCAATTGCTTGGTCAACTAAATGTGTGGTATGCAAGTATCGATCTGATTTTTTTTTTTTTAATTATCAAAACCGACCAATCAAAATGTACGAATTATTTTAGTATATACTAATCTTACCATTAATTTATAATCTTATTATATCTTCTTGTATATGTGGCATACTTGAATTTTACTAAGGCGGTGACTTAAATAAGCGAGAAATCTTAATCTACAACGGCTTAGCATATAAACAACTGTTTTTCAGTAAAATTTAGCGATCACGAGTATGAATATTATACATTGTTCATAGTGTATTGTACGAGTCTCATTGTTTAATTTTCTGTCCAAATATTATTTTGATGTAATAAAAGAACGACCTATGTGTACAAAGGAATGCGATATACTCAACTGCACGATCGGTCTTGAAACAGTTGAAAGAGACAACAATTATTTTTTAAGTAATTTATCTTTGTATTAACAGTATTACTATACGATCCTCGTATTCTATGCTTTTATATAACCATTATTATTATGAAATTATGTCGAATTTTAAAAGTCAATCGACCGCTATGCAACAGTTTTGTGTACACCGATGGAAAATAAATTGAACCACAGCATGTACGATAAAATGAAACTAAGAGGATAACAATATATACGTATAAGTGTTGCTACTCTTGATTCTTTCTGCGAACACTCTAACCCGGCATTCATTTTCCACATATTGTGCCTTCAATTAAGTATTGGGCCATGCTATCCCTAGCTGCGGAGTCATAGTTTTATTCAAAAGCTCCCATCCTTTAACAATAGCTTCGTAGATATTTTCTACCCGACTGGTCGACATAGTGTTCGGGACGTCTATTGTTTATCGACGCAGATAAAACGTCTACCGTATACGTCTCCGGCCTAATACTGTTAATATTACTAGCAGCGTGCGATCGCAATACAATATTACTATCATCCATAGTCCGTAGATAAGCTTTTAGATTAAAGCAAAAATATTGAATGAAAGCTCTTTAGTGCACGCTACGTGCGATAGTAATTTCTTTGATTTCAGGATCATATTATATTTTATCACTACGACAGACATTTTTTCCACTCGATCCTTTTATGCTTTATGTTTATTGTTATTTATTATTTTATTTTTTTTTGTAATGTTCCCATCTACTGCCTAAGGATTTCCGATCTGATTTTTTGAGTTTAATAATTTTTTTAGAAAAAAATAAAAAAAATAAGAACAACAAAATCAAATATTTGTTGATTGATTTTCGTAGACAGAATTCGTATACAAAAGCCTCATTGACTGCGGAGTCACTGCCTATAGTGAAAGCCCGTATAGTATTTTCGTTCTATTATTATTATAATATAGAATTTCATTGGGGTATGTCACTTTATCAAAGTTTTAACTTTTAGTTAGCCAATAGAATTCTGGAAATCCAGTACATGCATACAAACGTAAAACTTGTTTATAATTTATTATTACAAACCCATCTAATTAACAAATTTCAGTGGCATCATTAAAGCAAAAAATTATTAAGGTCTATTATTGTTTTTTTATCGCATTTATAATTATTGCTTTGTAAAAATCACATAAAACGTAAGTCGTCTTCAATCGTTTTTGGTTTTAATATCGTTATTTTTTTCTTATTTTTCGTTACCATTTGCGATAACTAGGCGCGATCATTCGGTAGTTAATTATTGCGTACACAAAATTGTTATAAATACTTTAAACACAAAACAATGAAAACGATAAAATTGATAAAATCTACAAGTATACTTTAGAGGATAATCATTCTCGTGTTTTTTGTGAAAATGTAAGAAGTTTTTATCTTTACCATTGGAAATAATGGAAAAAGAAGTTACGCGATAAAAATGTTAACCTCATCTAACTAAAACAATTACAGATTGACGGTAAATATTAAAATAATTATAATAATAGTATGCTGTTTTATCAAATTTGATTTTATGGTGTTTATTTAACCTTAAACAGAAACATTAACTTTAAACATAAAAACTTCACGCAAAAAGAAAACATAACCGCTAGGATAAATGTTATTTCTTAAGTACTCACAGGTCAAAAAGTGTACATTTCCATTGTAACTAAAATAAAAAGATTCCATAAACAGAGAATTTTCTTTAATATCTTAATTTGTATTTCTTGTTTCATTTACAAATACCGTGTCTTGTGTACTTACAAAAATAATTAAAACATGCTATTTAATGTTCAGGATTTTTTTTTCATTGATAGTTTTATTCTTATACAATTTTGGAATTTTGGAAAAATAGATTTTTTGTCATCAGTTCACGAGTCCTGAACGATGTTATTATACGTACTGTATTATAGTGACATAAATCAAGCAGAATTCACAGTAACTTTTTTTTAGCTATAAAGCTATTTTTAATCTTATTTAAGTCTCGATGACTACTTGCGTGATTAATGTAATAAAATATGCATTATATTTATATGCAGATGACTTTTTTTTTTTTTTTTTTTTTTAATGAAAATATATTACAGTCATACTCTTTAATTGTTTAAGATAAAAGTTCTAAATAAAAAATAAAAATAAATTTAAATAAAAATTATTCTCATTAATAGTATGACATTAGCCGGTACAGATATGTTAACAAATAATAGCGATAATGATTGTATCAGCTTAAGGTATTTTAAAATATTGTTATTCTTTAGTTACAGTTCTTATATGATACGTTTTGTTTATTCGGAGTAGTACGAGTTTTTGCAGTTGAGTGTTCCAGTCGATCATGAGTTCATCGAGTAGTTATTTTTGTTTCGTATTTTTAATGACATTATTATTACCAAATGTCAGAAATCAAAAACATTCAATGACCGTGATCTCTTCACTTTAAATCCAACCATGTCACTGATAACCGTTGCTGCTCCAATAAATATGTATTTAAGTAAGAACTTTTACGTGAGTACGTCCGGCGTGATACTTTCATGTTGGTTATTTATTATCATAAAACATGCGAGCAAGTTAGAATACTCCCAAAAGTGATATTTTATTCTTTTAGCTATTTTTTTTTTCTAATTTTTTCCTCCGAAAACACATACACGTGATGAAGTGGAATTCGGGCGGGAAAAAATTGCTTTTCGACGTTCATTTCTTTTGTTTCGGGCTTACGCATATCATTTTAAATAAATATATATATATTTTATTTTTTTATTTTTGACGTATTTAGTTCAAAAAATTTAATCGATTTACGAGTCCATTTTAAATAAGTTAAATAACACGCGTCGGTAAGTACATTTAGAATACGAAAAAATAAGGAGAAAAAAAGGTTATTGTTTTATGAGTATCTGCTAAGAATACATCTCGTTTTTAAAGTCATAAACATTAAAGTATTAAAACGTGTAAATTACCACTTAATTTTTTAATTATTAAAGTCGAACGACTTTGAACGTAAAATAACTCAGGTTTACCACAGTCTTAAACTTAAAGTAATATTTTATTCAAACCGTTTTGAAAACATTTTGATAAGTGTTAAAAGAGTCAGTGTGAGTAAAAATGAAAGTTGAACTATCTTGCATGTTTTATTGACGAGTAAAACTCAAAAAAAAACAAAGATTAAAATTGTACGAGATCGATATTTTTCTATACACAACCATTAGTTTAATATATAAAGAATAGTATTATTACAATAACCATCCATATGGCGTATAACTTTGATAAATAGGCCTATATATTTTTCTTTTTAAAAATGAAATCCATTTATTTAAAGGACTCAATGGCGCCCATACAGGTTACCAAGGAGTGCAATTGCATGTGCTCTCGTCGGTGGTGGGTATATGGGTGGGTTGGGGGATGTATAATTGAACAACTTCGATATCAAAAATTATGGAGTATGGTAAACAAATAACATTATTATTATAACACAAACATTATACCTATATGGTACTGGTTGTAGACATCTTAATTTTAATTAATTATAATAAATCTTAATTTCTTAAATTTATAGTTTTTTACGAGTTAATTATAGTTACAGACAACAATTTAAACGAATGTTTTTTTTTTTTTAAAAAAAAATTGGTGGGTAGGTAGGTAAATTTTTTTAGTTGCATGTGCTCTCAAAATACTTCTGTGCACCACTGAAAGGACTGAAACAATTTTTATCTTAATATCAAATTTTACACTTAAAAAAATGTATAGAATTATTATCAAAAGTTTATGAATGAAAGAAGGTGTCGTATAATCGAATTTCTACTGTAATAAAATAATAACATGATGAATCTGCGATCTTTTACACGAATGGGCATTTTAATAATCACAGGTGTAGACTAGCGCGCAGCATAATCAAAGACAATATCTCTTACTATAAACGTTATATTATTTTAGAGCAGAATGCATCACTGCATCGAATCTAAATAAAGTATAACACGTTTTACCTTAAAAAAAAATAAATAAATAAACAGTAAATAAACTGGTATATGAAACGTGAAGAAGAAATAGAAAGGATATAGCTAAGTATCTGATTTGTTGAATTTTAATTATATAAGAGCAAAAAAAAAATTATTCTTTCATCAAGACCATATATTGTAATTATTAGTTTTTCTCGCTTATGCGTAGCAGGGAAATGGAATAATCTGAATTGAGCTCAACTTTGTGATCAATCCGTACCTGCAGTATTTAACTTACTCTGAAAGAATTGAATAACTATTATGAATATAATTTCGCACCAAAAGTACGGGAGATGTGAACACTCTATACAAATGGGGATCGCTATAGTTTAACTCCAATATTTGTGACTGCACGGTGTAGATGTGTCGATTAAATTGTTTAACGCACTGTAATAAACTGTTCAACGTATTAAAATGACAATTAAGAAGACTTCATTATATGAATACAGTGATTCCTTCGATTCGATGTATTCCGGGATCTTGATATAAAATCATAGGAAGGTAATATAACGATTATTGTTTAACCTTTATTATGAGTTCCATATTGTCATGAATAAATAACCATATACATATTGTTTTTGATGACACAACGATGATGACTGTAGATAGGCCATTATTGCTCCTCTATCCTCCTGCTAAAAAGAGAATTGCACTGCAGTGATGACTAAAATTAGACATTTCCACGAAAATCTGTTATCGTTATACGACAGACTGAAAAATATAAATTTAATACGAGTTCCTATCGATTGAAATTTATTTTTCCCTGTACCATTATTATTGTAATATTTTTCATATTGAACGTTATCGATTGGACTAAAAAAGTTTTTGGTATATCCGGTGAATTCAATATCAACTGAGGTATATGGATGCAAATAATAACTCTCAATAAATCTTCTACTAAATATTTTTTATTTTAGTATTATTCAAGTGAAGGAGAGCTGATAATTACCAACGATCTCTCGAGTCTATCAATGCATGAGTTAACGGAGCACGGGGAGCGGGTGTATTATCGCGGCTGTAGCGCGTATTTGCGAGATCAAATTAGTCAGACGTAGGTACCTAATGAAGCCTCGTTATCATCGCCGGCTGGTCACGAGGGATGATCGCGAGCCAAGATGACTCTCGCGTCATTGCAGCTGCAAAAGGGTGAATATAATATGTATAATTACGGAGACCAGCACTTAATGCTTTACAGATCGGATCGCGATGATGGTCCGGAGGGAGAGAAAAACTGAGCATGAGAAAGAGAAAGACATCAGAAATGTCCGCTTTGTCGTATATACATTTGAAAACGTCTACGGATTGCGCCCGCTTTCGTAAAAGACATCAATATGCTCGATGCACAACGAGGGGACGTACTCATAATATAATGTCATGTAATAATATAAAATAATTAAAGCAAAGGACCGTCACAAAATTGTTGAGTAAGAAACTAATCATTGGCGAAGATATTGATACAACTACGATGGTGGCGTACTACTGCATAATTTATAGGTACCTCAAGTCGTGTATATAAGTTCAGTTCAATGCAGAAAACGTGACCGGGGAGCTTTAAGTAACTGTACGTATTTTATAATTTAATTTCAATCTTTTAGTATTTTCACAATCAGGCAGTGGAACAATGATAAATACAGTTTTTATCTTTTAGATTTGCTATACAGAGTGGTTCAGAATGTTTTTCAATCGCAGTGACGAATAAATGCCGGTATTCAGATTATATTGTTAAAAAGATTAACTTCTTTATACTAAATTAGCGGCCAAAATACTTGACCACATATATTAATTTCTTCTTTTTAAAACTAACACCAGTTACAAATTCAGTACCATTTATTAGATTTTTATTTGTTTCTTGACTTAATTTATTAAATAGCTACTTTTAAATTGTACAAAATTTGAAAATTTTTATTTTCAAGATGGTCAAGAGATGAACGTACAATTTTCATGAAATGCCTTCCATATGGCCTATTATAAAATTATATGAAAAAAAAATGAATATTATTTCCATCTAGACAATTTTCTAGGCTCCAAGTACAAGTACATGTACAAGTATAAGATGTAGTAATCTCAGATTTAAATCGATAGCAAATGTAGTGAACCACCTCGTATTTGTAAAAAACTTATTCGTTCTGGTCAATCACAGCATTTGTGATTAATCCTAAAATAAATCTTACCTAACATAGTTATTATATTTAATGTATATATTATATTAGCATATGGCAACTATGTTTAATGATAATGCAGAACACGTTATATCGCGTTAAATCATACAGAAATAAATAAAAACACTTTTTAGTTCAACTTCTATAAAAATACTTTAATTTTACACTTTTAAACCATTATTTATACTCGCTTAATGCATTATTTGGATAAAAACTACATAGAAGCTTCCGACAATATGACTGATAGGTAACGAAGAATATGAGTCAGTTAAATTTGAGATTCTAAAATATATCTACTTTGCTATGAGAACTCTACATTTAATCGGAAATTTGAAAACGGTGTGACTTTGAATTTTAGTTACGTGATCAGCAATTATGCGTTTTAATGTAATTTTAATGTAATTAAAAATGCTGGTTTTTACTACGATTATTTTTAATGGTCAAATTTTAATACATCATAGAACGTAAAAGTAAACTAATACGTCCTCTACTCCAGATAAGCACGTGTGGGTTTAGAACACAATATTCTGATCATTGTACTCGAAAATAAAAATATGGTTACACGAAATTGAAAATCGATGTTATCATTAAGACCAACACATTTTATATAATTCTAATTTATTTATAAAAAAAACCATTGTTGATAGAAATGTATTTTCATATTAATATGTCGTATTGTATTGGTCAAGCCTTCAATGACAATAAAAAAATACATAACGTGCAATATTACTTCATGCTCCTGATAACGACTCAATAATATGCTGACATTTAATATCAGAAGTGCTGAAATAATTTGTTCACAAATGCATGAGTACAATATTATATTCACGCTCTTGAAATGAGTACCGAATTACCTTGTGTTGAAAAATGACATGGTCAGTGTTTATGTTTCTAAACATAATCATAGAAGAACTTGCATCCCTGATGGGTCCATCCGTCCGTTAGTTAGTTGTTGATATTTAATTATTAAACAATGTGTACCTACTCATACTATCCAGTAAGAAAAATAAAAATATGATTATAAATACAGATTAATATAAGCTTATATTAAAAAATAGTTATCAAAATATAAATACCTTACTCACAAATTAATAAATTTAATTTACTCAAATCATAAAATTATTTTAATTTGTGATATATTTTGCTAATGTGCATAATAATTTAATGCTTCATATTGAATTTTTCATAAATATTTTTTATATTGAATGAAAAATAGTATTCATTTATGTATAATAAGAAAAATTTTCACTTTTTTGTTTTTGTGACATTTCTTTTATTATAAATGTTAACAAAAGGTAAATTTCGTTTTTTTTATAAATGTATTATTCCATCAGATTATGTTATAGTTATTTATTCAAAAGATAAAATAAACTGCCAGTAAAATATAATAAATAAAATAAAAATTTTGAATTACAGTTATTTTTATTTTTTGTGTTTTTAATGTTTTTAGAGGATATTTTAAGATTTTTTGGTTATATTGTAGTGCATATTTCAATACTTTTTAATGCTATAAAATACAAACCCTGGTTATCACTCTACTATTTGACCCGAACGTATTTGGAGATTAGGTTAGTTAACGCTGTTTACTCTTGTTGTGTGTAGTTAGCTCATCTTCGAAACGAGTAATGCGCCAACAGCTTCTAAAACGTCCTTTATAGTTTGCTCTCTACCGCACCCGTGGTCCGGTGTATTTCTCGTGCACCGTTTACGTATATATTAGATACTTAGGTAATAGCATTCGCCTTTCTCGGTCCTAATACGATTTAAGGCGATGCGGTTCATCGATTGCTTTTACATTTAAGCACATTTATCAACACGGTAAAGTATTAACAGTCGGCCCTAAAATGTCTTTCATCAGGCATACATGTATTTTTTTATTTTGCACATTAGAATGTTTCTACAGAGTGTCCTGTGAATACGGAGCCGTTACCGCATCAGCAGTTATAATAGAAGTACCTAATCAATTAGGACAGTCATTATTTCCGCTAAGTATCGTTTCCGCCAAAATAAAAAAGGTTCGACTTTCATTTCCGCCAAATCTATTTCTACCTATATTATTGCAATATAGTCTGAGAATCCCTGTCTATCAGCAGTGCTATCGATCATTAATCTACATCGATATTCGGGATAAACCATGGGTATATTTTGGTAGATGGGGCGAAAGGGGCGATCGTCCCCTCCCCCCGAATTCGATTTAAGGAATAGATTATTAGAAATTAATAGAAGCACATTTCAATTTTTTTTTTTTTTAATGTGTATAGTTTTATAACGAAATCGAATTAGTTCACAATTTCGATTTTCTATAAATAATTTTTGTCATATAATTCGAATGAGCAGTGGCAAAGCAAAGGCGAACTGTACATATATCAGGGGCGCAAATTGCAAAAGGGCGCAAAATTGTACAAAAATCGTATTTTTATCCTACAATCAAATCGATATTTTTTCATTATACTTTTTGAAATATGTAGATGTTTTCTATTTGTACACACTTCGTGTGAATTTAATGATGAAGTTATGAAAATAGCACAAGGGCATTTAAATAAAATATTTCATATGAAGAAATTATTGATGAGTATGCTAGTCATAAAACGAGAAAAGCAAATTTTCAAAGTTTAAAATTAACACTGTAATAATAACTTATAAATATAAATTTTATACTTAAAAAATTAGTAAAATTAAAGGTTAAAAAAAATTTCGTGACATCAAATTTTAATTGGTTAAAAAGCGTTTTTTGTTGTATAGTTTGCCAGGGACAATAGTGAGTCTTCCTACGCCACTGCAAATGAGTGATAAGAAAAATTACAGAAAAACATAACAAAATATAACAATTGAAGGCGAACGACGCATATGATAAATATATATATTATTATGTTTTATCAGTATCAGTTCCAAAGATCAATGGTAACATCACGGTTAATTTTGAATGTAATAAATTGAGCTTTTAGTTGGATCTATATTTAGTATAAAATCAAATTAAACGCAAGCGTAACTTCAAAACACAGACAGGTGTTAATGAAGAACTACACAAAATTCGATTCTAAGTGGATCCGGCATTAGGTTAAAAAAAAAAAAAAAAACTAGAAATATTAAGTATTCACCTGATTTAAATATTACCAAAAATTGTACTTGTAAGTGTTGAGCCTGAATTAATGAAATAATTTTAATCTCTTCCCCCCCCCCTCAGAAAAGAGTCTAAATACGCCCCTGGGACAAACCATTTGATATTAAAAATATAATTGATGTCTCGCGTAGTAATTCCTACACATTATAAATAAATATAAATCGATCTAATTTCTATCAAGTTACATTTTTAAAAATTTTAATCTCAAATTTTTAAAACAACGTATATGTTCAAATTAACAGTTGCAATAATTTCATAAATGGAATTTTTAGAAAAGGTATGAAACAATTATTCGAAGTAATAAATAAATCTATAGAGTTTTCAAAAATATTTGATTAAATATATCCAACTCAATTTAATTAAAATTAAAATTTTTTAACTTTTATATAAAAATTAAGTCAATTATTGTTTGAGATACAAATTTACGGTTCAAAGCTTCTTTCAAATGGACAAGTGTTATCGATATATTTTTATAACATGAAAACAATTGATTGTGTTATTAAAGAAAATGCAAGAATAAATTGTACATACATCGAGAATGTTCACCCATAACAATTTTAACTAACCGATTGTTGCAATTGAACAGTATTTTTAATTCATATCAATGATAATACGTATTGCTTTGATTAGTTGTCGAAAAAACCCACTACCTGTAGTATAGTAGAATAATAATTTGAATTTCAGCCTTGTACAATCAAACCTTGTTGAGAACCATGTTCCAAAACCAATACATATAATAGTATTTGAAGTGTGGAATGGTTATAAACACAATATTATTAAAAATATTGTGGTACAAAAATTGACAAGAAATCCAATGCGTTTCATCAGAAATTTATATCGAAATTTTGCAAAGCAACACAGCATTTGTATAATTTTAAAATCATTTGAAAAGTCATCGATAAAATAATATTAAAAGAGTTACGTATAATTTGAGACAAACCTATGCACGTTTTGTTAATGAAAATGTCGGATTCAATCAAATCGAATTCAACTGGCAATAAAAATATTAATTTGGTAAGACAATTTATTACTCTTTTCGTGTATGAAAAAACTAATTAATGTCATAGTTTTTACAATGGTTGCGACCAATTAGAACCAGGTCAGATAAAATAAGACATTTTAAACTTCAGAATATTCATTGGTACCTATCGGTAATTTGACCATCCATGTAAAAAAAAAATGTACGTTATGCTTATGGATTTAAATTATTCACAAAATTACAAAAAAAAAAAAAATAAGATGAGAGCACTGACTGTAATCTTGTATTACATATTTATTTTTACAAATTACATAATATAGGTAAACGAATATATAAGTATCAATTACACAGAAATTATTTTTATATTGAAAAAGTTAATGAGTCCATATTAGCTATACTCATAAATTGGTTTAATAACTTATTTCAATCATAATTAGCGATGTATATAGGTATCGAACTTAAATGCATATGATGGAACAATATAAATTTAAAAGTTAATGGTGATAACATATCTAGAGAGTCTATATATTATTAATAAGATGTCTGAAAATATTTAGATTTGCTTCAACCTGTCTACTAACCAAGGTGTTAATTTCACCCTTGTTCATAACTGGAAAATATTTGTGAGGTTGATGATATATTATTAAATTAAACGCTTCTAAATTAAAAAATGCATGTAGGACGCTTTTTATTTATTCATCCCTCAATAAGTAAAATAATACCTAACAATGGTTTCATATTCCAAAATAGACTTTACAAATACTCTATACAAAGATTTTGTCAGAATCACTAATTTATATTCATTGCAAATGATTTAAAAAAATTTAAGTATACTTATTTATTGACTGTTAAGAACACTCTGTCTGAAAAAAAACTGGATTATTCACAATCACAATTTACACAATCAACTTAAAATATCAACACTATGATCCGTATTTTATTTTTTTTTAAGTAGATTTTCTTCGTTTTTTGATTGTTTGTCAGTAGCTCGTTTTCAATCGTATTAAAACAATTGTTGAAAATAAAAATTAATAAAAATATAGACAATCATTTTTTTGAAATATACAATGGGAAATTAAAGGTTATATAAAAACAATGACCATAACTAATATTAAATGAAGGGGATTAAGACCTTCAAAAGTCCAGGGATCAATACATGGTTGTGGGCTTCCAGCTTATAATTATAAAAATATATTATAAAACGAATTTAAATAAATTACCCTAATCTGGCCATGTGCCTCCACTTACCTTACCTATGGTGATAAATATGGTAGATAGATGATAAGCCCCAAATGCCGTCAGTTTATACAATTAAAAAATAAAAATATTCTCGTTATGTTCTTAATATTCTTTGTATTTTTTTATAAAAAGTACAAATTATTATTCATTATATTTTCAAACCGAGAAAACCATGGGACGTGGACTCCCCTGCCTCACCTTTTAAGTTGGGCTTGACTTTATGGGTTTGTTGTCAAATATGCGCACTCTACTCTTCCCTCTTTCAACATAAGCTCTTCACTTCGTTTAACTGTTATATCATAATCATTATTAATTATATGGGAAAATCAACGAATTTTATACACCAAAAAAACTAGTAACCACACTGTTAAAATGTTCAACGATTAATTATTTATTTCTTTTTTTCCCCTCCCGTTAAAAAATTTACGTATTTCTACACAACTCTGTTCATATTAAGCACCCAAACATATCTAGTTTAACAATAACATTTACTAGATCTACTCGTAAACAAAATAAATAATATATTTTTACCGTTGCACGTCATGTTTAACTCTGAGAAAGGCATGTCTCACAAACTTCTAATGACGAATTTGTGCCTTAGGGCCGAATAAAACATGGGATTCAAGTAATCGTTTTTCGTCCTCGATGGACGGTCAAATCTTCGACGAACGGTGTGCACTCACGATCAACAGCCGGATAACACGTCCACGCCGCGATATAAGTTACAACCAGAGTCTTGCGCTCCCTTTTCGATTTCTTATTCACACAATACATAAAAGTTACTATTTTTTTTTTCAGAATATTTTATTATATATTAATATATATATAATTATTTATGTTAATTATTAATCATATATAATTATAATTATAATTTAATAGTTAAGCACATACACAAAAAAAAAATTACATATATCTTTATCTACTATAGATCAACACGGCAAGTGAAATGATCACTTCTGATCTATTTACTTCAACGGTAATAACGTTATTACGATAATATACATGTGCTCGGTGTAGATCACTGCATCGTAAATTAAAAAATAAAAACCGCAAACTGAATAGATTTTTTAAAATAGCTCTGAGAATCTCATGATACGTATACGAAACAAACATTTCCACGACAGCAACGGAATACCATGATCTGATTACATGAATCGAAAAACCGTTTTAAAAGCTTCATAACAAAACACAATCATCGCTTACGCTGTAATCACTCACTAACGTTTATACACTGTATTTCAATTATTTTATTTGCATGTTTGCTTAACCGTGGAATTCATGATAATTTTTGTAGAAATAATTATTTTTCTTTGAAATGATTTAATATATATTACAATGTCATGTTCGTGTTCGTAAATGTGTTATTTGAATACATGTAATTTTGTCACTCAAGAACTGCAATGCGTACACATGATTTTCCAGACATTTCGCGTGATACATGCGTAGCAATTGATTTATTATTTTTGTACGTGCTAATATTATTTGCATGCGTGAGCTATACATATCACGTGCAAAGGTATAAACGTAAGCAACCCGTGTACTTTTTGAAAATATATTTACGTAAAAATAAAATACGTAAATATTAACGGTTTAATTGTTTTAAAATTAGAATTTTTTTCATACACATATTGATAAAATAGTAAAAATTATATATTTTATTTTGTACGTCCACTCATTTTAATACCATGTGTTCATGAAAACCACTAATCGACAGATGCATTATAAGATAGAAATTGAAAAATCATAGTTATATGTTCATCTATATAAAACATAAAAAATAAAAATTCGATTCAAACGGTTTTTAAAAATGATTGAATCTACTATTTACATCCGATATAGTTTTTTATATAATATACAGTGTGAATATATGACAAATGAGAACAATATCTTTACGAAGAGCCCTGCAATTTTATTTTATATACAAAACCGACCGTAGCCCAAAAGTACAGTGGTAGTAGGTAATATATTACAACAGTAAAAAATAATTACTTAATATTATTAAAAAGAGATGGCTGAATATTCATTAGCAATGCGCATCATCCTGAACATAGGTTTATTACGGATATAATTGCTGGTGCAAAGTGGTATGTAAAAAAAATAATGTGAACGTGATTGGAAACTGGGGATTTTAATGTTAATTTGACTTGGCAATTCAGGACAGTTAATAGAGACATCAATGAATTTTTGTAAATTAAATAAAATTAAATAAATTTTATTTCAGTCTTTTAGTTGATTGTTATTACATAAAAATACAAATTTGTATAACCATTGATTTTTTTTTACTTAATTAGCAAGCACTTGCGCCGTAAGACTTTTTTTCCTTTAATGACAATCCCCTATTTTAATCACAAATTATTTTTTTGTTTCCCATCTTCAAAATTTTAAATAAGTATAAAATATCAGCAATAAATCATCAACTGACACAAATTATAGCTGGAAGAAATATAGCTTTTATGCGGCATGCTGGAATAAGTTTTCTTCACGGTTGACAACAATTTGAACAATTTATACGATAAATTATTAATTAATAACTAAATAAACTTAAATAATGACTAAATTTGTTATTAAAATCTAATAGCATTTTCGCCATGCACGCTGACTGCGTAACATCGTTATTACGTCTTGCTGCTTATTTTACTTTTCTTAAACAGTTAATCACCGCCGAATTACACATCTCTGAGCACCTATGCTGATGACACAATAATTATGACCTTTAAAAAAAATCCCCAAGCCGTCACCGATATATTACAAAATCATCTTCACATGAAACAATTCTAGCTCCAACGCTAAAAGATAAAATTAAATGAATCGAAATCATATTTTATAACATTATCACTAAAACCACTAGACTGTCCCCCAGTTTCACTAAATAATAATATTATCCCAACAACCTCGGCAATAAAGTATATGGGCCTGACGCTTGATAGACAACTTACATGGTTTCAACATCTTAAAAATAAAAGAAAGACAGTAAACTCCAGACTAGATCTACTTCACCCTCTTTTAAGATAAAAACTAACCATCAGCAACAAATTTTTAATCTATAAAGCCATCATCAGACCAATATGGTCTAATGGTATCCAACTATGGGGCTCCACCAAACCTTCCAACTTAAGAACTATCCATGTTTTTCAATCAATATGTCTCCGCCAAATCGTCTCTGCTCCCTAGTATATTAAAAACACTAACCTACACAACGACCTTAAAATTCCAACTCTGTCCCAACTAACTAAACCACACTTCGGTTCATTCCATTCTAAACTAGCTCAACATACAAACCCACTAATCAATCGTCTTTCCTCCCTCGAAAATCTTGTCAATCCTCTAAGAAGATTAAATTGGACCTGGCCTAGAGATCTATTAAAATAATCTGTCGGGTGGTACTACTGAGTGCCCTCCCATTCTGTTAATTCTTGTTATTGTAAAACATGTATTATAACAATTACTTAATGTACAAATTTATATAGATTGTAATTATTCTTTTAAAAATTAAAAAAAAAATAAATCCAATAGATCAATTAAATATAAGAAAATAAATAACATGCTTATTTACATTATTCCTGCCATAAGTTATAATCCTTGCATGAATTAAAATGAAAATTAAGTTATAATTATAATAACATGATAATATCACTTTAATAAATGGTAATGAAAATGTTAATCGTAAACAATTCTAAAATAATTATTTTCGGAGTTACAGTCAAAAAAGTGAAATTGTACATATTCTGCCGTTTTGTTGTTATTTAATTGCTGTAACTTGATCAATTTCGGACTTAGGGAATTAGTTAAATTATAAGAATTCATTAAAAAAATAGGGGAAAAGTAATTTGTGGTTGCCGTCAGGAAAAAAAGTTGTACTGCGCATGCACTTATCTAATTACATTAAACAATATCTAAAATCATAAAAATGTATATTTTTATGTAATAACAATCAACTATAGATCAGAATTATAATTGTAGCGCCTTACGCAATGATATTGAGTGTTATCGATTAGCGTTAACAACTGTATATCCTTGAATTGTATAAAAATTTAATTTAAGAATATAGAAAGGTACAACGCATATCATTGTTAAATTTTTAAAGGGTTTACAAATACGAACAAAAAGTGAAAAGTGTATTCAATATATACTCACAATACTAAAACAACTGATATAAATGTGTAGAACGAAGTAATATAATTATAAGGTAATGTAATGTAATATATTATTCGTATAATTACATTCAACTCGAATAAAAAAAAACCACGCTTGCCAATTACTATTTCGAAGAACTTTAAATTTAATTTTCTTTCACAGGAATCATTAAAACATGAATATGTTTGGTATTCCATCAAATTATAAGGACTTCAAAAACAACGAGTTTAACTATTTACAATATTCATACACTTTATTTTATTTTCAGACATCATCGATCGATTTCATCAACATCAATGTACATTTAATTTAAAACCGTACCCACACGTTTTATGTACATGTATACTTGTATATTAATTGCTATACTAATTGATACATAATTTTAGTTAATACTTGTCGACAAATTGTATTCATATCAATAAAATAGTATAATATTACCTAACCTACATATATAGTATATATTGTATATAACAGATTGGATTATATTTTTTACTGGATTCTAAAATGTTTTCTTATATTTTCGAATCTAAAAGATCTGTGGTTATCTGATAATATAGTTTTGTAAGTGAAAAAAAGACCGCTCAGCATCAACAGTAGTTGAAGTTTAACATTCGCTTAGGTTTATTAATTTTCAATAGTTCAATTATTTTGAAAAATACAACTAAATAAATCATTATTTTCAACAAAATATGATTATTCTCTATGTTATATAAAAACATATCCTACCCGGAAATAGCATTAAAAATTCTATGTTTAAATAATAGCAATAAAATCCGTAAATATGCAAAAAAAATAGCAAAATAAAATTTCGTGTAAGGCATCTGAGAAGTGTGAAACATATTCGTATATTACTTTGGATGTTCTAGGACAAGCCAAGAAAAATATGCATTTTCTAGAACATCCGAACCCTGGTCGTAACTAATAAATCACGGACAACCATGTTACGTTACTCTACACTGCGCTGTCACTTGCGTTTCAACGAGCACCCAGCCTGAAACTCGAAAACCCGGAACGACGTACGGCGGTCAAAACGCACAATTTATGCACACATGGAGATGTCAGAGGTTTCTTAGCACCCCCAAGTTCTGTATTAATACCTCCGGTTTATTTTGAGGTAAAATTATTGTTTAAAGAGAATTATTTCGAGCTTACAAGAAACGAGTTTGTTCCGGTTTGCATTGGTAATGCCACGGACGTAAAACGTACATACGTTACACATGTATATATGCTGTGGGACTATTGTCTATTTGGATTGTTTGCCGTGTTAACTATTTACCTTGCATGTGGTCAAATTTGTTTTTAGTGTTTATTATTGGAATACTGTTTTATGTCTGCCATCCACCGGTTTGATTTTTATTGATAAACAATAATGTTGTTCATTATAACTGTTTAGTTTTAATATGAAACACTATATTGTAGTTTAACAGTAAAACTAAAACATTTTTTGGACGTAGGGGGGGGGGGGGGGATGGCTTTGCCTTCTATGGATCACATTGAGGTGAACGAGCTTAGGCTTCTCAAGGTTTAAACCGAATGCAACGCACTGTTCGGCGCCGAGGATGCGTATGACGTAGGAATGACGTTCAAGAGCGTGCGGGACCAATGACGCAACAACCAGAGTAGATGACTCTAACATCGGAGCCCCAAGACCCAAAGAGGGCCTCATTGTGGACGTAAGCTTTGAAGAATTGAGTAGCTTGTTTAATGATAAATAAGTAGTCAATGGTTTTTATTGAAAAAAATAATTTACCGATACTTAAATAGTTATAGGGCACCAGAGTTATCTTATAATTGGGGCCCAAAGATTCTAGTTGCGCCACTGTGCGGACCCAGTATTGGCGAGAGGGCACCGTCTGGACCCATTAGAAGGTCGTTCCTGACGATGGGATACAAGTGCGAGTCATATGGTTGTTGCTTTCAAAGTGTCTTCACGCCACGACAGCAACAACGATGATAGTAATAATAATCACAATCGTGACAAGAAACCAGCCGGCATAGATCGTGTGTGTGTTCGTCTGCTACGTCACCGTGACAATTATTAATCCCGCGTGATCTTTGTAATAATCTTATATGCACGAAAATGTATGCCAATCCGGGCGAGTAACTCGATTCCGGTAAATTAGTTTTAAGTTAAAGTTGCTCATCTACACTTGATATAAAGCAGTGTGACTAGTTTGGTCGCTAATTTTGGCAAAAAGTCACTAGCTAAATAAATTACGAGTACTTTCGCTTATAGCCTTACGCAAGAATAGTTAAGACTTAACTACGTGTGCTTGTTGTTAATGAATATTACTGTAACCTAAATATTAGTTAGTTACCGAACTTTTTTTTCTTATCCGATAAAACATGTACTAAATATACCTACTCTAAATATGATTTTCGGATCATTTCCTCACAGATTCTATTACTGATCTACATTTAACTTAAAACAAAAATAACAATACCTTTTACACTACTTATTATGTAGCTATGTTATTTTTAGATAGTATAAAAAAATGTGCTTTTTCGAAATAATTCGGAAGATTTTATTCTTCAATTTGTTTTTTAACTTTAAAGTTCAAAGTTGAGCACAATTAAAAATCTGTCTTTTTTTCAAAGCTTTCCACGTGACTTTTCTTTCGTCCAATAACTGAATTTTGTTTTCCGAGAATTTCATGTGACGATTAAACTAGATAATAATTATATAAATTATCTATGTTGAATATATACTTCACTTTTACTACGAGCATAAAAATCACTACTAGGTACACGACGACTTCATATTTTTTACTAATTTTTATGAATAAAAAAAAACAAGTTAACTTACTACACTTATTTTAGAAACCAATAACTTACTATAGTTCGATTAGTTAAGATTTAATTTTGTATGTATTTATACGGCTTGTTGGTACTAGTTTTACAATAAAACTAAAATGTAGTCTGAAAGCTGTTTTATAATAAATTAATTTCTATTTTATTTAATTAAACTTATTTAACTTATTTTTTAGAAAAACTATAAGCTAACATGCCGCATTTATATATTAAATAAATAAGTACATCTGTGTTTTGTTTTAGATACATATTTGCACATATTTATTTGTAGTTTTTCAGTTATAAAATATTAGGTTCAATAAACTTTTATATTAATGAGATATCGAGTGTACCTAATTGTAACGGTTTTTTTTTTTTTTTTTTTACTTTATAGTTTTCTTTTTTTTAGCCGAGAAGGTAGGCATATGATTTTATAGTTATATTGAGAAACCCCAAAGTAGTATTATCAGTAAAATTAAATATACTGCAAAGTGCTTTTCCCTATAAAGTATCATCGTAAAACGTTTTACATAAAATAGTTTGTTTCATGACACGAAAAACTAAGAACCGTTAAGTATGAAATTATTTTACAGTCCTTCAAGTGCATTATAAAACGTTAACGTTAACGAGAAATTAGAACTATAATAGTTTACTCATTATAATGTGTTGTATTTTTTTTCTTTAAGTTATAAAATGTAATATTACATCTCAAGTTCAACAATGCAAATTATTAGCTTAACAAACTTATCCAAAACATAAAAAAAAACTCAAAAGAATATTATAATAATTAATCTAATTGTATTAACCGAACGGGAGTCGTTATGTCATAATTCTTTTTTTTTCCACTTGTAATAGTAAAAATAATTATAATTTTCGAGATGGTTTAATTCGAGTAATATTAAAATAATTTTCCGAATCGTTTCGTTTTTATAAACCATTCATTTTAAACGGAATATTCGTATAGTAAAACACGAAAATATATAAGTAGATATTTTGTAGGTCAATGTAAGCTTGTAAAAGGCGGAAAGACTTAAATATGAATATTCGTACCACGGTCGGAAAACTGAGTCGTTGACGTAAAAGTTCACTAAGATAACCTTATTATATATTTTTAAGAATTTGTTTATGTTCGGTCTAACTTCTAACTAGTTAGTTCTTTTTATTATCCATCTAAAAACCCTATACAAGAGTTTTATAACTCAATAAAATATATAATACTAGGTAGGTGATATGTTTTTTTTTTTTTTATTACAACAATGACAATAAATTCGCATTGTATTAAAAAATTATTAACATGATCGTTTATGTACTTTATATTTCCGGATGAAACAATTCATCGATGATATGTACAGCCGAGCACATTAATTAATGAGTAATAAATAGGCAACAAACTACCGTGCTCGTTGTCTATTGACGGAAACGAAAATAACTCTGTGTTTAAAACTGTACTTACGTTTAAAAATAAGTATGGTGGCATCGCAAAAAAATACGACCGGGGAGGTAAGGTTTCCGAACAAAAAAAATTATATTTAAAACCAATTTAACTCCGGCGTCGAAAGTTAAAGATATTTTGTTTTTACAAACACGACTTAGGAGTATGGTCGAATAAACACCTACTTAATTCTTTTATTATTGCTATAAAAACGGCCGAATTACGACTGTTTAATTTTTCATGAAACTTTAAGACCAATGTTGTACGTGACTAAAATATCGTAATTAATGGACACTGCTACTAAACGATTATAATTTAGGTTTAAATACGAGTAAATCAAACAATAATTGCCATTTAAATATTAACGATCATACTTTTTGCGCATAACGTAATACAATGTTTTGATTATTTTATAATATGGGTGACCCTACACGAATATAAAACCTAGTACCTAAATAAATGTTATACGCTGCGCACGAGTGTACAATATGTCCAATTAAGAATAAAGGGGCAATTTCAGTTTTTTGCAATAGAATCCTTTTAGTTTAGTAATACCTTTTTTTTTTTTTGTATCAATAATGCGCTCAAATTACTTAACAAAAATAGTATTTAGCATTATCAATCATTATAAATATAATTATTGTACTTTGAATAAGTATTAGTTCCGAAAAAAAATCAAAATAAATAACAAACCTACACTACAAAACTGCAAAATTAATGATGAAAATGTGTACAATTTAATAAATAGGCATTCTATGTGAGCAGCGTTCGCTATTACTTTCAAAACGCAATAATTAATCGTTGCCAGACTTAAAAAGAGAGACACCTCTAATAAATCCAGTCGAGTGATCTATCTGAAATGTTATACCCGTAAGACTAAGAAACGTATGAAACAAAACAAATAGCCAAATTTACTTGCCTCTTTCTCTCTCTTTCTCTCTCTCTCTTTCTCTCCCGCATTCACTCTGAGAACGTAAAAGCTGCTCAAACAAAAGCCAAAAATACTTTTTAGTTTTACAGTAACATGTTTTATTTATTTCTTATTTTTATATATTTATTTAATTATTGGAAAAATATTTTAGAAATATTTATTTTTTTGAAATAGCGTCCTCTAACTGACGCAGCACCGTGCCAGCTGGTCGAAGTACGTAGATAAGCTTACTTAATAGTTAATTGATTACAATTATAATTATACGTTTTTGGAAGTTTAGTTTGAATCCATATTTGGTTTCACTGTTTAAGAGATGATTCTGATGGACTTTTTTGTTGTATATTCAATGATATAAAAATGTAAAATTACAGTATAACACATTTGGATAGATCATATTGTAACGGCGTGTGTCGTGAACGGCGTCGTGCACAAGAATTGAATCGTTATTTAAAAACAAAACAATTTTTCTATATTTTTGACGTCTGTAGTCAGCATTTGTTTTTTCATACTAAATATTAACTATTTTTGTCGTTAAAACAGTTTCTGCCGCATGAATACTACAGTTGGCATTATAGTTTACTTCAATGTTGGGTAAAAGTGTATTTATATTTTATTTTGTTTTTTTAAACGTAATCTGCCGTAAATTATGTATATTATTTTATCCAACGACATTGTGGACGTGTACATGTAAGAAAACTAATACAGTGTGTGTGTGGTAGAGCTTGTTTTTTTTTTTTTTTAGATAAATCGGAGCATATACATTTAACCAAATTCCCCAACCTATATAAAAAAAAGAAAACAAATCTCCGTACCGAACGCTGTGAACTATGAAAAGTACATCAAAATCCAATTACACGTTCACGCCGTTTCGTAAAATAAAAAAATAAAAAAACCCAAGCTCAAAACATAATATATGCGCGTGTTTGTACGTTCATGAAAGTATTATGTTTTTTAAACTTTTAGTTTCATGCTATAGGTACAAAATATTCACTCATATATTTGAGAAAAAAATTTAAATTCTCTATCATTCCAAGGGGTTGGCATACATCGTTGTGGTCGAATGGTTATTATTGTATCTATCCATACTCCATAATAAAAAAATCCAATGAGGTTGGTGAAGCCATTTTTGGTAAATAAAAAAAACCAGGCACCTCGTAGTTCTAGGTGACGATAATAGGCTCAGAATTAGTATAATATACAAATTTAACAAAAAGAATAATGTGCCTAAGTATGTTATTATAAAGGAAAAATATTGCATCCAAACAATATATGGATTTACGCCCAAAAGTTCTCTGTTTTAAGTAAATGCGCCTTAACGTGTGGCTCCTCTCTGGGTAACGCTGAATAATTCAAACAATCGAGTTTTCTTATTGCCAACCAAACGATTGGTAGTCGAAAATAAAATGTAAATATTTCGTTTGAAGAGATAAACAACGATTTCAGAGTTTGTTTAAAAAAAAAAAAAAACTTAAATGGATTTCCTTGTCAACATCAGATATGTATTGCTGTGATTAAAAACAGAAATTATCATTTATAAACTATAAAAATTTACGGCGAAGTATAATTGAGTTTTATCGAGACGTTTAATTCATTAAGTTTAAAGTACAATTTTGATTTGTTATAAATTCTAGTTAAAACGGGATTACATTGTATTAATAATTAAGTTCTTATTTTAATTTTATTTTGATCATCAAATAAACAGTGATTAAAATTTGGTTCACATGATAAAATTGATGGTAAATCATGTATCACTATTAATCATTTTGGGTATATGATATGTTCACATGTAAAAATCTGTAGTTATACGTGAGCACATAAAAATAAATTGTTATAAGATATATAGACCCTACATGTACTACATTATATATACAAGTATTTGATTATTAAATTGACATTTTAGCCTACGCTTTTAAAATAATGAATTTTACTGAATTCAAAAACGATTTATTATACACGCTTGATGTAATTTTTTTAAAAATTACTTTATTTTATCACCAAAAAAATTATACAATTTAAAATAGAATCTTTGTTTACCATTCACAATAAACCAAAGTATCTATGTGTAAAAATAAAAACTATTCTAATGCACAAGTGCACGGTTACTGATTAATTTTTTTATCTTATTTATAAAAAGTTGAAATTAAATATGTATTTTAAATATTTTTTTTATTGGATATAATACTTATATCTAAAATAAAAATTTATCTGTAATATTTCTAATATGTCTATCCCATGTCTTTAATTTAGATGCAAATAAATTCAAGAGGTTTAATCTTTTTTGAGAAACTTTCATAATTTTATATTCAAAATAACAAAATTATCAGCATCAATAACAAATGTATGTGTATGATTTAACATTAAATTTTAAGCTACGTGGGTGTGCAAACTTATGAATATTTTAATTCAATTTCTTAAAAATTACATTCAAATATACACTATCGATACATTGTTATTTATTTGATTATCATATTATCGAAGTGAAATATATTTTTTATTTTTAAATTAAAATTTATAAGAACAAACGTCAAGTGTGATGTCCAAATTCTATTTACGGTATATATGTGTGTCCGTGTCCAGACTCGATTAAAAATGTATCCGTATGGCTGTGAATAGCGAGAAATCGATAAAATGTTGGATTGACAAGACGCGCATAATATATGATTCACCTTGTACGTACGTCGAGTCGACAACATTAAATCTCCTGTATCGGAAACCGCGATCGGTTCCTCCGTATAAAGATGTACAGTTTGTGAATATTTTGATTTTCGACCGAACGAAGATTCCATTTTATTTATTTATTTATTTTTTTTTTTTTTTTTTTTTTGTTACAGATAGGGAAATAATAGAGGAATTAATATTTTTTTATAATACACCTCATTCATATGCAATAAATATGCCAACTCGTTACGCGGACCGAGAATACATCTCATTGTCGGCGTCGAAAGAGTACTCACTCGCGTTATTGACAAACCATTCCGCGAACAATGAAATAATCAATCACCTCGTCCGCGCACCGATGACTTACGGGTATTGCTCTTCACTTCAAACAAGCTTTTTTGAAACACATAATAATGTATGCCGCGTCCTCCTGTCCCGCGTACATCATCCACCGTGTCCGGCCGAACATTACCGACGAAGACACGACCTCAAACCCGGGTTCTTGTACGTGTTATCCGCGTAGGTGGAAACCGTACGCGAATCATCCGATACCATTCGTATCAAATTCATTCAGTTTTTACCATCGTTGCACTAATTTTTTTTTTCGATCAGAAAATCTTGACATTAAATTTCATGCTTTTCGTGAATAACTGTACTATAAACGATAATAATAATCACATTGTCATTCATTTATAAATTATTAATATAATTCAACATATTATAATTTAAAAAACAATTAATTCTGTGGCTTCTTTACGAACTTAATTCAAAAACATTATTATGTTCTATATTATAAATGTATTAGTTGTACCTATTTATATATTTTTATAGACTTTTTTGTACAGTTGTATAAAATTTTCATAAATTTGTAATTAATTGCTATAGATTCCATGATTTTATACATACTTTTTTTTCAAAATTATAATAATTCTTACAGATCGCTGTATTAATTTCACAGAAAGAAACATGGAACATACTTTGATAATTTATTGTTTTTCCAATTAATATACTACATTAAATTTTTCGTACTTTTTTCCTATTTATATCACCAATGTAACTACTAGGTATTTAAATTCAATAATAATATGTTTTACAATGTATCAATAATTAAAAATTAAATTAAAATTTTATATTGCATATTTGCTAATTAAACATCTTACTTTTTGTTTATGAAAATTTTAATAAAAGAAATTTTATTTTGCATGTGTTGCATTTTTTTTTTTTTGCATATTTTAACTTTTTTAGTGCATGTTTGCTAGCATATTTCACAATTTAAAATGCATATAAATCCGGTCTATAATTATAACCTTGGGTCAGAACACTATGATTTTCAATAAACCTCAGTGTTCTTTATATTATGATTTAACTCTGAAATGCTGTTAAAATATATGCATTTAATTAAGTGTTTTAAACTATAAGTAATATATTATTTAAGCAGTGTCTCAGTCGAAAAAAATATTGTGTTCCTTCAATTGTTGATAGATTAAACTTTATCAGAACCCAAAATATTTTGTGAAGGCATATGATCTTATCTTGAATTATCTAATGTTTCCTACAGTGTAATCATTGTTTGTTGTTGAGAGACCGGAATTATATGTACTAAAAATTTGGCAAATATAACGCAAATATGCAAAACAAAAGAGTCAAAATATGCATTAATATGCATAAATAATTGAAAAATATGTTTAAATATAAATCACAAATTTATATTACTTTTTATACATTTATATAATAAACAAAATATTTAAATTTCAAAAAACATCATTAAAAAAATTTAAAGAAATAAAACTTAACAAAATTATATAGAAGTGGACCTATCGACATCTAAATATTTAATAAATAAAATATTTAAATTAAAAAAAAAACATCTTTATATATTTAACGTGATAGTGATGGGTACGTGAAACGATGTAAATGTAATGTATCAGTATATCATATTTAACACTTTTCAAATTTGTAGTGAAGCCAATAAATTAATGCTAAATTTCTACACAACTTTTTACACAAGAAATTTATGTTTAATGTTATTTCATTTATCAGACAATAGTTAATCGACAAATTATAGAACTATATGAGATAAAACGATACCATTTTGGTGAGGTGATTCGACATGCAATTACCAATGTGGCTATCAGAAGGGTATTAGAGAAATAAAATCACGAATACAATATTTTAAAAAAATCATAATAAAAATATATTGCGCGAAACACTGATACAAATAATAATAATTATAATAAGACTAATGTTCGACGGAGCGGAATAAAACAAACGTTACTTGACTGATAAGTATATAACACAACGTGGTTTAACAAAACAGAAAAAGATAATTGGCATTAAGGAAAGCATGGAAATGAGACTCGTTTGGTTGATCGGTGGCCAGAGCGAACAAATCTGGGTCGAGTAATCGCCATAATCGTCGTCATTCGAACAGTCAGATTTTAAACATCAATATAAAATACAAGAAACATATACAATGCATAAAATACAAATAATGGGGTAACAGTTGAGTACCGTGAGTTAGTGGAGGCTACACACTGTATCCTCACATCATGTTGACATTCATTTTTTTTACCAGTATTTAAAAATTCCAACTTTTCAAAATGAAAACATGAAACAATTTGATTATGTATGAAGACTGTAAAAATATACAAATCATACGCCCCTACGAAAAAAATATGCCCCAATCCTCTAAATATGTAATTACATGTAAAATTAAATTTGGTCTATGGAATCAGTTAGGTTTGAAACGCCAACATTTCAAACGCTCGCTTAAGTGCATACACTCAGTATGAACATGCAAATGCATAAAATTCCAGTCATTAGTTATTATAATTGCCATAACGTTTTGCCCTGTAATCAACATAATATTATCATTCAAAATCTCTATTTTTATTTACTTTTCAATCGTAAACATCGAAATGAGCTAATATATAATACTGTTAGTGGAAAAATATCATTAAATGTAATGTTTGATATTATTAAACTAATTAAAATATAGAATGAATATTAGAAGTATTTAAGTTAAATTTATAAGCTGGAGTGTTTTTAATCCAGTCTGATATAATAAAACAACAAAATCATATTTTTAAATCGTGTTCGCGGCATGTGCTATTATTTTATTTCATTAAATGAAAAAGATTAAAATTGACTGTATGGCAAATAACACGGTTAAAATATTTGATGTATTTCGTGATTGTTTAAATTTAATTTTAACGTAATAAATAATTTAATAATATTATGGTAATCAGAAAAAAAGTAAGGAAAACGGTTTTTTAACACGTCATATTATATATTACAAAAACCTCGAGAGGATGGTCGGGATGAATAAACTGTTAAAAAAAAAAAAAGTTTCGCATTTTAAAATTCAAACGGTCTTGAACCACTATACGCCGCGATTAGATTTACGAAATTTTCAACATTTTTTTGATGAATATTCGTTTAAGATATTGAAATACTAGAAAAAACGAACACGTGATCACGTATAGTCACATATGCGTCATGCAATAATGAATATATATTTTAGTGTCTTTGAACGAAATTTAAAAGAGAAAAAAACGAGTTTCTTGTACAACGTTCAGTTTATTACTACTGTAATTTAAAAGTTTAGTGCTCGTAAAAAAAAAACCCGTCAATTTAAACTTTCGAGATTCTTAGATAAATAATTATATTATTATAGTTTAAAGAACTCTGTAGACAGATTTTCAACCATTTTATCCATAGATCCCAGTTCTATTAAAATAAATATGTATACATTTCGTCTTTGTGCAATTTATAAAAATTGACCTATATCTATTTGAAATTTGAGCTATTTGTAAAAAAAATAGTTTTTAAGTCCATAAAAACAAAAGACGTAGTCAAAATTGTACTGGGTATAATAAAATTCAGTGGTCTTGGTGACACAATTCATGAAGAATTTCCACAACGTCACACTCCAAAACCAACCATGATGAGATTCGCCAATATGATAATAACATTAAAAAACTATTTTTCAATAATTATTTTTTGGTAAAACGGTTAAAAGTATTTCCAAAATAACACATTTCATATAGAAATAAATAGTTGTAGCTATCTACGTTACTATGTTGTTCAAACCGATTATAAAATAAAAAATAAATCGTAGTTAGGTAATTAACTTTTTATTACAATTTAAATTAAATCAATTATATAAAATTGTGAGTCATTAGAAATTTACAATTTATGAATTCAAGCCGCATTAATTATATGTGGTCTAAGTCCAATTTTCTGTACAAATTCAACAAACATAAATATTCGCTAAAATATGATATGGCCTAAATACTTATAAATTAATATTAAATCGTTCGAAATATTACGTCGTAAAAGAGTGAACAACTTCTTTCTGACCCGGTCTGAATTAAACCGTCATTCCTGAGCTTAAATGTATTAAATCGACACTGACATCAGTAACTATGACAACATTTTAAGGGATGAACAGATACAGATACGTATATAACGGGCTGTATAAAGATTTGATAGACTTTTTTGAAAACAATAAAATAAAATACTTTATATATATAATATGAATTTTTAAATATTAATATCGACCAAACATTTTCAACTATTATCAACATGCCTCCATTCATAATGCTTAAAATTACTTAATTTCGTGATATAATCTTGGATTATTATTTACTGGATCACAGCAAAACCTATACGTACAACATAGAACACAGTTGCAGTAATGTAACGAGTAAACTAAAAATCGCACCTTACATCACTCTCGGGTAATATATCGTTTTTACGATTCTAGAAATTAATAGTTTGAAACACCGCAGCCCACTTTGAATTTTTAACCGATTTATCGCGTAACCGGGACCGCATTTCACAGAACACTATTCGCAAACACAAACACCGCCCGCCATGAAAATAGCGAAAATCCATTCTCCCGGAATCTTATATGGTTTCGAAATATTCTATCGTCGCCCGTGCGAGAATGTTCAATTGTATCAAGGGCGTATTTAGAAATTTCTTATAGGGGGAGCACAAACAAAAAGTTCAAAGTATATATAGTTATAACTTTTCCATCTCAAAAAACTGTCGTTATTCATAACCAAATAATCAAAATACAATTCTTTGATAGAAACATAACATTTTATTAGGTACACAGATTTATAATAAAACATATATTTAAATATAATTTTCATAACTACAATAACTGAAGACGTCTGAGGTGTTTATTAGGATATGCATAAACTACTTCCTCAGGTTTTATAATTATTTCAGGGTGTTACTTAAGCAATGCTAATCTGTTTAATCGATGATATCATATTATCATGATATATTGATATTCCAGTATTTCACCGTGTGCCCGTGCTTGAAAAATAAGAGGGTCTATAATAATAAATAAAGTATAAAATACGGGGAATGGGTAGGACATGGGCCCCGTGGGCCCACCCCTTAAATACGCCTCTGATTCATATACAATATGGTTAAGTGGATGAGTGAATCTATAACGCGCGGTGACAATATTCCATTTCAGCGGCGTGAGGTGAACGGAAAATGATATCTTTTTTTTTTTGTATTTTACAAAAAACTCATAAATCCCCACGACGATAGAAGTAATTATTTTATTAATATTTCTATTTGTATTCCGGAGATCTAAATAATAATGTAAAAATAATAAAAATACACTCGACAGCCGTTCAGTAAATATTTCGATTTCAGAAAATGTGAACGAGACGGCTACGGCTAGTAGATTTATATTTCGTTTCAGATTCCGAAACGAGAAAAAAAAACACATTGTCTTGTGAATAAAATGTACGCTAATCTCTTCGTTCCTTTACAGATTTAAGGTTTTAATGCGTTTTCCAATGGTTGTGAATCGACCTTATTGTACCGCGCTCGATTAACACGGCCGACGGATAAATAAAGTACTACGTTGCGTAAATCAAATTTAACACAATATCGTGTGTCGGCGATCGGAAAAAAATAGAAATCGGTAAAGAAAAAAAAATATCGTAACTCAGGTCGGACGATAGTGATTTATACGTCAGGCACGCGCGTATATAACTCTACTGCTGCACCAGTACAACAAGAGCTGCGCGTTATTATTATTGTTATTTTCCGGGAGATGCACACGACCGGATCGCCGGACGCCCGTACGCTTCGGGATATTTTATGCTGTTCCCGTTTCCGCCGTAACCAATTATCCATCCTATTTTCTCTTATCGCTCGGCAATATTGCCAAAAACATTTTCATATTTGTTGCAGAATCTATTGATTTTTTTTATAATTACATTTTTTGGACATTTTTTCCATACACGTCATAATTATAATTTATTTTAAGAACGCGAACCATCCGTCCCTGCGATGCGACATTGGTTCATTAAAAATCGAACGGTGCAATACAAATTATGTCCATGGTGTGCGTTACGATTATATATCTAACGTATCTTATATATTTGTAGGGTATTTAAGAACGTCGCAATGATGCACACATCCGCTCATCGTCACAGTTTCGATCATGATCTATGAAACGTAAATAAAAACCCAACGAAGATTACTATTCTATGTACATTGGGTGGTGACTTGGATAACGATATTATATCTCCAATATTTTTTTTGTAATTATAATATTTTTATTATCAAATATATACAGGTATATGTATCTAAAGGTAATTTTTTTTTTTTTTGCATAAATTATCGTTATTAATAAAAATAGTTAGAGTTATAACAATTAAATTGATCAAAATAGCCTATACAAACATGATAAATGTTAAAAAATGTTTAGAAAAAAAAGGAATCCTTTATTTAACTATATCCTCTATTTAACTATTGTAACTTGTAGAAAAGTGATGTAACTTTTTGCTTTAATGTTAGCATACATTTCTCTGGGTTAATTTAAGTCAACGAGTTTAAAAAATGAGTTAACTCGCCTAGAATTACGTTTAAATTGTGCGAGGAGACTGTCGAGTAGACGATTTATAATATTTAACTTTTGCAAATAAAAGCATACAAATAAATTTAGGTTATAATCGTAATAATAATATAACGTACACATATTGTTCTTATGCGACTATAGAAAACAATAAATGCATCAAACTATATCATAATATCAACGACTATATTAAGAAAACGTTGTAAGCTGTGCAATTTAAACAAAACTTAATACATATAATGTATACGCGTTTTATGATCAACGCGCGCATTTCAGTCGATCGAATGTCCTCACGCGGGTTTTAATAAAATAAAAATAATTATAACAATAATAGTATAACATAAAAAAGGAATCGCGCTGCATTGAAGTGTAAGAACAAAAACGAATATTTATTGAAATAAAAATCAAATTGATTTCGTTTATTCTTTAACGTTTAGTAATTTTTTTTTCTCTTTTCAAACTGAATGATACCTACGCGTATTAAATTATCTGTTAAGGGATAAGTACTATAAACTGTACAGCATTACTATCCGCAGCAATAATAATAATATTAATAATTGATAATTATTGTTGCATTTCGAAAGCAGAAGATGGTCCAACAACAACGTTATGAGTTAAATTGCGACGCTGTAATAATGTTTACTTAAACCATAATAAGACCAAAATCCATCGCTGTTCTAGAAAACGATTATTGTTATAATTATTATTATTATTATTATCATTATATGATAGTATAAATATTTTTAATCTTGTCGATACATAGATTTCTGTGTAAAATTGTGTTAAATATATTGCACGAGTTTACCTGGAATATTTAATTATTCACATATGTGCACAACGCGTGTTAAGTAATGACAAAAATAAATAAATATACTTCTATAGTTCTTACTTTAAAACTACTGAAACATCTAATCATATGTCCTTGCAAAAATTGAAATATCTTTTGCCCCGTGAACGAATAATATATAATATAAAGTGACATAACTTTAACGATTTTATATGCTGTACAGTTTACGAATAATTAATAAATCCTTTTTGAAAATATAATTTTTTATCTACACAGAATTTTTAAATTTATTATTCAATACCGGAAAAGTACCTACATACTTTAATTTGATGTTATTAATAATTACATCTCAACATATTGTAAATACCTCTTTAGAGTCGCATTTTGCCCAAGACTGAAATTATTTTCATTGAGCCAATTATACTATTTATTGTCATGCTCCTAAATTTGTAAAAAAGGTAATGCAGGGGCTGCGAAAACCGACTATTCTACGAAAACAATTTCATGAAAAACATGTTATTTTGTTTCACAATTATTACAATTTCCACTTTATTTATATATTTTACTATAATATAAGATTATTATACTATACTTTATTTTAATTTATATTTAATGTCCAACCAGTAAAATTACTTTTTGCGCTGTGCAAAAAGATTATAATATGAATAAAAAGATTTAACCAAAAATGCATGTTTTGTAAGAACAGTGGTATACATTTCAGGTTCTGTTTGAACTGGGAATACGCACCTAGCACTTTTGGGGATTTTCACTTTACCGCTCGTCACTTTTTGGAATTTCCACTTAACCACCCGACACTAGGGGGATTCCCACTTAACCACTCACAAAAATACAAATAAGTGGCCTTCCAAGGCTTTAATCGCGGTCGAAATAAAACTTTCGGTGCAGGCGTGACAAAAAATATATTTTAGTCTCATCATGGTATTATGTTTATTATTATTGATATTCACTATTGTTTTGAATGTACCAGTTTTTTGATGAAAATAATATTTACAAGTTTTGTACAGTTTTGACGACCGATTGAATATTTCAAATGAGTGGAATTTTAGGTAGACAAAACAGAGTAGACAAGAACAGTTTACAAACTGCAAAAAAAAAAACCATTGAATAATTGAAAAAAAAAGTTTATGTTTGCGATCCAAAAGATAATTTGAAACTAAATTAATTCCAAAATTTTATTCGTATTGCTTTGTTAGCGATTTAGGTGCAGTTTTACAATTTTAACCGATCATTCACATTCGTTTAACACAAACAATACGATAAATATCGGAAATCTCCGAACGATTAAGCTGATCCCATAGTATATAACTCTATGTTTATTACGATATTTTATTTTTCAATTTATTAACAGTTCTGAAAAAAAAACGTCTTTGTGTCACATTATTATAACAATATGGGAGCTATTATCGATAAATCATTGGTGTTGTGTAAATGGCTTATAGTTTATGGATTCTATATATATATGTATATTCTCATGTATAACAATTGGTCAAAAACCTTTGGAATCGTAGTGTCTACAATAACGTGAAATTGACTGGAATTTTTTTAATTGAAAAAAAAAGAAGAACCAACGAACGAACGAAATTCATATCACATGGACGCATACTGGCCAAGATCAAGTGCGACATCGTACAGTAGCAATAGTTCGCACCGGCGTTTATCGTAAGTAAAAAAGGAACTCGCGGGAATGATGGGCGACGGCCGTAGGGAGATGGGGCCGTTTAAACGCTACGGTTAGTAAATTGATTTGAAAAACTCACCGTAGTAGTGTTCCCGATATTATGTTGCGTACGGTTCGTGGATACGTGAACGGTGACCGCGGTCAACAACGAGAGGGACGCCGGAAAAAGACGGAGAAATGTAGCTTTCGGAAATGCTTTCGTGCGCGGGAAAAAAACCGGTGCACGACGAGGTGGTCCAACAGTTGGGGCGCGAACGCGAGAAGACGCGGTCGCGGTAGGGTGGAACGCGGAAATGATGCGGCGCGACGGGAGCGGACACGCGGTAAAACCGTCGTCGTCGTCGGTGGTACCACCGGCAGCGTTGGTCCGGAAGCGCCCGACGTGTTGGCGGCAAAGCGTCGCGGCGTGAACTGAGCGCGTTCCCGCGACGGCGTGCGCTAATATAGCGACTTCTCGCTCGCACACGCTTGCATACTAGCGTACGCGTATATTTGTACCAACGCGCGCGTGCGCAGTCGGAGGAATGGGTAATATAATTATTTTTCGCCGGCGGGTCCCTCTGTCCGTCTCCGACCACTATTTAAAACCGACAATACGACGCGCCGGATGTTCCTGTGCCGTTGTGTCTCGTCGTCGTCGTCGTCGTCGTCATCGTGTCGTTACCGTGTCCTGTGCACATGCAACGAACGTTAAACTCGTGTTCGTCGGTGTCGACCAAAACGCCGGGCACTTCCAAGTGATACTTCGAACCGTGATACGGATGCACGTGTTGACGGGCGCGCGTCGTATCAGCGTGTCGATGTGACGCCGAGACGTATTGCCGGCGACGGGTCGTGACAACGTCTTGTGACCTCAAAACGTACGCCGGACCGTTCCTCGAGACGGTTCGCGAACCGTAGGCCCTGCGTGAACATACGGATATCGACCGTTACATTAAGTTTTGGTGTTGCAGTACAATACGTTTTATTGGAATTATGATTTCTATGCTTCGATAGGATAAAACAAAAATATAATTATTTCCCACATTAAAACGTACCAGATGCTACAGTTGGTTAACCCTCAAGAGATCGAAAACAATCAGAGTTGTCCACATGTTTCGTTAGTTTTCATTACGAATCAAATTTACTGTAGGGAAGGGGAGAAGCTGTTAATAATTTTGAAAGAGCTTAGTTCACAAATCTTCTAACTTTCTCTCTTTTCCTATCGATGTTCAAACATGAAATACGTTAACGTCGCAGTGATGAAATAGCAAAATCAAAATACAATAACGAGATTTGAAATACATATATATATATATATATATATATATATTATATAGTCACAAAAAAGTACGAAAATTATTATAAGAGAAAAAAATAAATATTTTTTCGTCGTGTAATTGTAATATTATCCTTATAATACAATCGAAATGAATATTCTTTAAACGTATTTCACAAATACAAAGTACTCTCAACTTGAAATACTACTTAAATCCTACGATGACGTAATTTTGAGAGATCATTAGTTTCGCCCGTTGACATGCAATTTCGTAATGACATTACATTGTATCAGTCGAACGACTTAAGCGTTTGTCGAAGAAGGGAAAAACTAAGTACTCAGAACTCGAAGTACGACTGGTGACGAGATAGATCCTTTCAAATATTTATAATTATTCTTGCGGACTTTAAATTTTCCTCCGTGAGTGCCGTCCCTGTGGCACACATGATTTTTAAAACACTGCGAATTTATTACAAGATCCACAGACGGTTGCACGCAGCAAGCTGAAGTTGCTTAACTAAAACCTTTGGCATTAATGATAAATGCACGCCGTGCTTTGAATCAAACACTGTATCAGATTAAATACTACGTAGAATATATACTACCGTATCGATATGATCCGTGTGTCCATCGGCTTCTTCTGTGAAACGTTTTCTAAAAACAAACACCTTGGTATATATAACTATGCCGTAACTTTTCACTCAACTCCCCTTCCTACCAGTGTCACCCTAACCATGATGAAATGTTCACAGATAATCAACCTAAGAAAACGTCAACTTCTTAAATTGATTATATCAACCCTTCGCATCGTCGTTTCAACTGAATGCAGAACGTGCACCGCATATTATCGAACATTATATACGTATGAAGTAGTGGCATATGTTTTAGGAATTTTTGGGGATTATCACCTTAGGTATTAATTAAACTAGATAAATTTAGGTATATTAAATATACCTTTTATCCTTAATTGCCAAAGTATCAATATAATATAATAATAATAAAATAAGTGTCAATGTAATATAACTATAATAAACATCAATTTTATGTTCACAATAAACTATGAACGTGTACTATCTTATCCAGATTATCATTAGACATATTTGACAAATTCAAAATGATAAGTGACTCTTGACCTCAAACAAAAGTAATCTACCCTCTACCACTACTCATTTAAATATTGCAAAATTTATCGTTAACCACATCATTGAAGGTTAATAAGTTGTCTGCATTATTTTTAATACATTTGAATATCTTAAACTATGATGTAAAATTAAAACACAGAGATTTGAAATGTATCGTTTAACTTTTTGCCTATGAATGGTGCATTTCTCAGCAAATCTGATTTAAATCAAACTATTTTACGGTGTACCTTTACTGCAAAATTATAATGGTTATTTATATCCCTCCGACATTAAGAAAATCCTAGATACGGTACTGTGACATGCTATTACTGTATGTTATATAACATCATACCGATTTGTATTATACTGTTATCATCGACAGTGATAATAAAAATAATAAATTACGAGTACGTCACTCACTCAAAACGTAACAATAATATTATAATATATACCGACATAATGACCAGCAAATACTTAGAAGTACCAATTAAAAACAGACACTTTAAATTTAAATTTATTTTACTTGAATCCTTTTATTTTCAGAAGTACTTTTTTTTACATCCATCAGGGCCACCTTTTTTTGTATGTGGAGTTTTGTACGAGTGTTTCAGGTCATAAAATCATTTTTGTCCCGAAATTCTTTCATACTTTTCACTTTTCAGCATTATAACATTATAAAGGTTCACCCTCTAGTTATAATTAATTTAAATATATACGAAATACATATACATTCACGGACCATTTTTTCCTCAACAAATCCATAACTTACGCCCTGTTATTTCATACCAGAGTACATATTATAATAAACGATGTTATTAATAACAGTGCGTTTCCGTTTATGCAACGTCTATAATTGCTTATCTATGTATTATATATTTCACATCGAACAACAAGAACTTATTATCATTATTATTTTCTTATCGTACTCGCGTAAAACTGACTTACAAAAATGAAATGCATGAGCGTGTACGTTTTAAATCTGAAACTACATTACAATATAAATCATACACGAGACAAAATGAGTGAATGAGTTTTTTCCTTTTTTCTTCGTCAATTTAAACACAAATCTAATAAAATGCATTGTGATACATTTTCAGAATATTTACTTTTTGAATGGTACAAATAGAATTGCCGATCGATTTTATGTGCATTATAATATATCTAGTACATAACACCGAAAAATTCAAATTTCACTTCTCCACGAAACGTTGCACTCACGTGTACGTGTTTGCCGAGTTTTGTGCTCGAATTGTACGCTTTTCCGTATATCATATTATTAATACGTTATTTTCAGTTGCTTTAAGTTAACATTTAAATCACACGTAATTATATTATGTTTACGTATAGTATCGCGAATGATATTTTCTTAGATGACGATTTGGCCCAAGAAAGCCGCGGAAATGCAAAAACGAATGGAACATTTTCCGTAGCACCTTAAAAACACACTAATAACTTATACGAAATCGTGCTGATTTGGAATTTTCAAGCGACGCGTTATTATATCACTAGAATACATAAACCTATAATTTTTTTATTGTGTTTGTCCGGATTATAAATTAGGGTAAACGGTAAATTTTCAAGTAAATTACAAGAGACAAACTCAAAACTAATTTATTTATAGATACCTACTTACTGAAGCGTTCATGAATAACGTTTTCATGCGTTCACGTCCGTAAATAAATGTAATTATTATGTAGATAATTCGATATTACTCGATGCTAAAAATGAGGTATAAAATCTATATAGCTTTTATTCTATATCTTTTGATCCCTTAGGCATGGATAATATCCTTTTCATTTCTCCATCACACTCACTAACTTTTTCTCTCACTCTCTCTAGCTCTCGTTCGAATCCGTAATAGCTCATAATTATTCGGAGAACGATTTTACCTTTAACCGATACCATCATCGCATGGATGTATAATTATCAAATTAAAAATTAAATAAAATTTTACGGAACGCCTGATGTGTTTGACATTACATCGTTTAACCAAACATTACCCCGTGACATTGCATTAGATTAATAACGATAAATCAATATATTATATAGATATTATTATACCGGTACCATTAAAGATTTCTCTCAAGTCCTCTTAAGGAATAAGCTCTTGTAATATTTAGAAGTTTTATTTCTAAATAAAAACTGTTTAATAATATCTTAATAGCTACCGTAAACCAGTCAAGGATATCGCTAAGTAATGAGTTTTGACGCAGATAGACAAAATTGACGATTATATTTTATTTATTGATAATTTATCAATATTAATTCCTTTTTCCAATAAAATTCAACACAAATGTTGATATAAATGAATTTAAAATCTTTCAAACCATGTTTCATTATAATCAACTGAATTTATAGATTGAATTATTATTATTATTTTATATTATTTTGGTACACAATATAATGCTTATTATTATCACAATTGTTATCAAAAATTACCTATTATTGATATTGCAACTATTATTATAACTATTATTATATGTATGTTTATATTATATGTATATTATATGTTATATTATATATATATTATATGTTATATATATATATATATATATATATATATTATATATATGTTATATTATATTATATGTATGTATATATGTCGAGAAAAAAATTAAGTTCATGAAATTATTAACGTTTTTTTATGAACCGACTTTTATCTGATTTAGGCTAAAATTATTAGGCTATTAATTAAAACCCTACCTAACAATATAGACTTAATATTAATAAATCAATAGTTAATTACAGAATAACAAAATAACTGAGTAGATAATTACAATTAACTAAATAAATACTCTCGGTAAACATTTCCTTCAAGAAACAAACTCGCAAAGAAACACAAATTATAATGAAATCACCATAACCATTATTCTTATCATTACGATTTATATGTTCAATAAATCGATAAATTTCACCACAATATGAGTATTAACGTGGGGGTCAGTTGCTCACATTTATTTGATACAAAAATTAAAACTATATTCCGATTAACTTCTGGCAAAAATCGTACAAACGATTTATATTAATTATATATCCTATCGAGAAATAGAAAAATCTGCAAAGGTACTCGCGCATTAGTGGAGTGAAATCCACTAGTCTTGAAAGAACCACGTTGTGGAAGTGGACTGACCGTTGAAACGAAAGTTTTTGATTTTTTTGACTAAATGTTATCAAACTAACAAACAATATTAAAATATTTTCACGATAAACAGTTTTTTTAATTTTTTTCCCCAATGCAATCACGGTAAACCATCTTTGATTTATTAAGCCAGATTTAAGCGGATTTCTTTGAACCAATAACGGATTGCAGCATAATAATAATAATAATAATAATATTGAGTTCAAATTGACTAACCTAATAGAATGTAAGTGTGGATATTATGGATTGAAACTACGACTTCAGGATATCATTAAGCTAAAAGCTAACGAGTTATCAATGACCACAATACAGAACCCACGATTTTCCGCGGTTTTTATTTACTATTCACTCTGCATTCTCCAGTTTAAATATGATTTAAATTAGTCGAAAATAGAAGTCGAATAAAATTTGAAATATTAATATAAGTTGTATAAGATATAGGCACATAATTCGAAATAATAATCAATTATTTTCATTAGTAGATACTAGTATTATAAATCGAATAGCGATTAAAAACTCTTACGAATATTTTAATATTGGTTTTTTTTTTTTTATATTTTTATATTTTAAGGCGTACAATCTGTAAAAATTATTACAATAAGTACACATGCGGTAATATGTATTATAGCTTGATATAACATGATAAAAGCAGCCACCCAATGGCGACACTTTATGACATGATTAGGTTGGATTTAAATTTACCTTTATATATTTAGCTAATTGATATTTAAGTCTCTTCACCATTTTCTCTTCAGTCGACGAAGAGGGTTACCAGGAATGGTGTCGGAATCTAGAGCAGAGATCAGTGGATTGGAGTGGTTTGACAGTCGGGAGCGGAAACGTTTATAAACGATTTTGGCAGTTTCTTCTATCGTATTCATTTTTAAATCTGTATGGAGGGTGTGATTAGAAACGTAAAATGGGGCATTTGTGATTAAACGGAGTGTTGTGGATTGAAAAATTTGAATTTTCTTTGTGTTTGATTTTTTGGCTGCGCCCTATAATTGGATCCCGTATGTCCAAATGGGCATTAATAAAGTTTTATATAGGAGTAATTTTGTTTTTATATTAATTTTAGAATGTTTACCGAGTAAGAATTGTAGCGATTTTCGTCTAGAGTTTAAGAGGATTTTTTTCTTTTTTATGTGGTCTGCCCAAGTTAATCGTTGATCTAGAAATAATCCCAAATAACGAGAGCTCGAGGATTTTGGAATATTTTGGTTGTTTAAATGTATAGGTGGTGCAGTACCATGTTTTAATGTAAAAGTTAGATGGGTAGATTTTTCGTGATTTATTTTTATTTTCCACTTGTCGTACCAAGAAGACATGAGGTCTAGGTGGTTTTGTAGATTCATGTCAGAAATTATTGGATCTTTGTGTGTGGAATAAATAATTTTGTCATCGGCAAAATCTGCAACTGAGGTGTAAGGGGTTGTCGGTTGATCAGCTGAGTACAGGTTGTAAAGGGTAGGAGATGAAACGGCTCCTTGTGGGACCCCTGCCGATATTCGGGCTAAGGACGACATTTCTGATCCAATTTTGGTCACAAAATAACGGTCTTCAAGATAAGATTTGTAAAATAGGTAGTAAGGTAGAGGTAAATTTTTTTTTAATTTATACAACAGACCAGGATGCCACACTTTGTCGAATGCCTGGGCTATATCAAGGAGGACTGCTGTGCAACCTTTTTTTTTTTCTAAGGAATTAGATATTCAGTCAGTCAGTCTGTGTATTTGGTGAATGGTTGAGTGTCGTTCACGAACACCAAATTGAGTTTGTGGTATAACTGATACGTTATTTATAAAAGGAGAAATCCGTTTTAATACTAACTTTTCACAAAGTTTACCGAAGAGAGGTAGGAGACTTATCGGTCGATATGAACACGGAGTATCAGGAGGTTTACCTGGTTTTAGAATTAGGATTATAACAGCGGTTTTCCATTGAAGAGGAAAATGGGATAGTCTTATGATTGCGTTTAATATATGCGTGAGGTGTATAATTGCTTTTTTGGGTAGCTGCAGAGCTACTTCTGACGTAATTAAGTCCAAACCGGGAGATTTTTTGTGGCGGAATAGTTTTAAGTAGTAATGAATTTCACCCGGCGAAATAGGTTTCGGTGCTAGATAAAGTGGAAATGGGGTAGTAAGAGAGTTCACAATATGATCTTCAAATACATTATTGACAATGTTATGGGGTTGGAAGACTTGAAGCAAATGAGATCGAAAATGTTCACACTTTTCTGCATCAGTTTTGCACCAAGTATTATCTTATCTTTTTATGGGGGAATTTGTGGTTTTTTGTTTCAAACAACTACGAGTTGCTCTCCACAGAGAACAATTTTGCGATGTAAGCGAAGAGACCCAAGAACTGAAATTATAATTTCTTAGTTGTTTTAAAATACGTTTGAGCGAAGAAGCAAGATTGTTGAATGATTGTTTATCAGACGGAAGGCGGGTGCATTGCCAAAGGGATCTGGCTCGTCGTTTTTTTGCTATGAGTTCACGGACATAAGTAGGAATTGGGAAAGAGTTTTGGGCTTTCCACGGTTTTTAACAGTGGAACTCGAAGCAGCTGTTTGGATTATATCCGTAAACTGTTGAACAGCGTTTTCAAGTTCGTTTTGACACTTAAGTCGGGTTTTTAGGTTGATTTTCTGTTCAATTATTTCGCGGAATTTATTCCAGTCTGTAATACCATCCGTAAGGCTAGCTTGTCGGGACCGTAGGGGAGGTTGAGCATCTAGAGATAGAAGGACTGAAGTATGGTCTGAGCATAGTTCTAAATAGTTATTTATGACATTTTGTAATCTCGTAGGGATATTTACTACAAATATGTCTAAGATATCTGGGCGTTTATTTATAGACGTTAGCCAGTAAGTTGGATCGGGGGGAGCTAATATGGTATAATTTTTAACTATTTGGAGTAAAGTACGTCCTTTTGGGTTAGACGTGTGGCAGCCCCAGGATTGGTTTTTGGCATTTAGGTCACCACCGACTATAAAATAGTGACCTAAATAGTTAAAAAAGTTTTCGTACTGTTGTGGCGTAATTTTGTGTTTGGGTGGACAGTATGTTGCAGCAATAGTAATTGGAATGTGATTTAATTTAATTGACAAAATGGCAGCTTGCAGGTGGTTTTCTTGTATATTAGGAAAGGTGGTATATAGTAATGAAGATTTTATAATAATTGCGGCACCAGCGTGGGAGGTGTTATGTGGATGGTTTGAGGTGATTATATTATAACCAGGCATTGAAAATTTAGTATTTGTAGTAAAATGTGTTTCAGAGATTAAGGCTAAGTCTATTCTTTTTTCATTTAATGTTAATATAAGTTCATTTCTATGATTTGTTAATCCATTGGCATTCCACATAAGGATGGCTAAAGAGTAAGAAGTAAATGAGTTATTTGACATTTTGACTTAATAAACTGTTAAGAACTGTGGTGAGTAAAGATAGTAGTGGGTTTATGAGTGATTTAAACTCATTGAGAAAATTAAAGAGTACATTTTCATTTATAGAATTATTTGGTATTTGGGATGAGTTATTAGGGGAGGTAGCCGGTGCGTATATATAGTTTGGTCTTTGGGGTATGAACGTGTTGGTAGTGGGCTGTTGGGTGGCTTCACAATCGGTATTTTTAACATTATCATTATTAACATTTTTACAGTATTTTTATTTGTATAATTACCATTTTTATTTGAAGTAGGTTTACGAAGTTTTTGGAGATTTTTGTATACTTGACAGCCCTTGTAATTTGCTGGATGATTACCCATACAGAGAGTACATTTGGCCGGCAAGTCATTGGTTTTGACACAGTGGGTAGATGGATGTTCTTCGCCGCAATGGACACACCTTGGTGTGTAGGAGCAATATTTTCTTGAGTGGCCATAGTCTTGGCAATTCATGCATTGGATTATGTCTGTTCGTTTGTATGGTTCTTCTATTTTTACTTTAGTATGGAGAAGTGAAGTTATACTGAATATGTCAGTATTAATTTTCGCTGGTTCAAGGTCGACAAAAAATATAGGAAGATTGATTTTTCGTTATTTTATGAAGAACATTTGTTACTTGGCGTACCGAAAATCCAATTTCTTCAATAGCGATTCCGATCTCCACTGTTGATGTAGTTGGGTGAAGGTTTCGAATAACTATTCGATATGCTTTGTCATCTTGTGATTGGTAAGTATGGTATTATGCATTTTTTTCTTTTAAGTAACGAATTGTTTCGCGATAAAATTCAGGTTTGGTAGTTTGGATTTTTAAATTGTTGGTAGATGATTTAATTGTGAAATTTTCCGGGCCGATTAAATTGATTAACTTGCTTCGAAAATCAGCAAAATCTAGTATACCTTTGACAATAATTGGAGGGGGAAGTTTTTGTTTGATATTTTGTGTTTCATCGGAGGTTTCAATGTTTATGTCATTTATATGTGCGTCATTTTCGTTTTCTGTAAAATTGTGTTCATTTTGACTATTACGTGTTGTAAGTGGGGCAAATCTGTTGACTGTAATGAACATTTTCTTGGTGTCCGGAGAATCGGAAGACGAATGATTACGTTTAGAGGTGTTTTTTTGATTTTGGAGTTACAAATCCATCTTCATTAATTTCTTCGGAAGAATTGAAAACGTCATTTGATACGCTCTGTATACGATTCACGTGCGAGTTGCTTGGAAGATTATTTAAATCGGAATAAGTTGTTTGATTGTTTTTATTTTTTTTGGGAGTGAATGGACTTTTGTAGTTCCTTATAATATTACGGTTAACGTTATCTGAAGAAGATAAGGCTCGTTGACTGGTCGTCGATACTTGGCCGCCGGCTGATAGCCGGGGCGTCCCGTTGGTCTTGGGCACTTTTACGTTATTTTTAATTTACTGGTTAATTATAATTATTAGTTATTTTTTTTATTTACACTAGTAATTTAAGAAGAATTTTCTTTAGAATATTAGTAACTTTTTGAGTTATTTTTTTCCGTTTTAACCATGTAAAAATGAAAAATAAATATTTATATTGACGTGTTAGGTGAATAAAGCATAGGAAGAGATTATACGCGTGTGTATCGAATGACGTTCGGAACGCGAATGAATATTGTTTTTAAATTCCAAATTTGTTCATATTTTAACGTCTGTATAGTTAAACTTCAACTTACTTTAACAAAAACCAAACTATATTCTAATTCTTTCAAGCCCAACACATAAAATCGCTCCAAATTCAATTTTTTTCTTTTGTACATCATTAATAAGACTTAAATAATACAAACAATTTTTTTTTTTCATTTTTACCAAAACCCAGCTTTTCTCAGGTATGATGCCATGTGGCCTCACTGGGAATATATGGCATTTTTTATACATATATATAATGAAAGTTTTATACATCAATAATACTTTATTTTATTAGTTTTAATGAATAAATAACCACTTTTTTCTTCAGTTCTTTGTATATTATTTTTAATTTATTACTTACAATTAATTTTTTTTTTTTCATTATTATGGTATTACTTATGTACGAAAAATAACATATTATAAAAAACATAATTTTTTCTCTGTACTTTGTTACGATGCACAACACATACATAATTAAATATAAATTTAATTATATTAATATTAATAAAAATATAATAAAAATACAACAAAACAAATTTAAACTAATAGTGTTAATAATAATAATTTAAACTGTTCAGTATTTTAAGAATACTATATGAATTATAATAACCACCACTATAATTCTTGAAATAATAATAGTAAAAAAAGAAGAATAATTAAATTGAAGGAAAATCAAATGTCAAATGACAGATTGTAATAACAAATGTAAAGATGCCACGAAGACGGCTAAAAACAGACAAACGATGCCGTCGCTCGCGACGGTCGTTGCACCGTCCGCGACCGCTTCGGGGCTCATCGCCGATTCCGAAACTAGTTCGATTAATCTATCGGGCGTCCCGATTAATAATCGAACGAATGGTGATACCAAGGCAAAGGGCTGTAACGGGTGAGATTGCTGTATTCGTGCGACACGACCGTGTCAACTTATCACATTTTTTTCACTGTAGAGGAACTTAATTTTAGTAAAACTTATTTATTAAACAAAACATATTTTAAAAAACATAACTTCCAATAATATTTTTTCATTGTAAAGACACATTAGTAAAATATAACTTTTCAATATAATAATAATATTAATAAATAAAACTTAACTTTTATCTACATCATATTTTTTGTAAGAACAATACAATTTTTATATAAGATTTAACTTTCTCAATATCACAATTTTTTATTGAAGAGGAACATTAGTAAAATAAAATTTCTTTTACAAAATTAAAACTAGCAAGCACTTAAAAATAACTAAACAAAGTTAAAAAAATTATTTCTCAAGATAATGTTTAAAGCAGTTGCGATTACTGTTGAAACATAATCAATTTTAAATATAGTACATTGTGTTCTGGAATATAGTTTGGACGGACACTTTTTATATCTTTTTTTGTTTTCTATGTATTCAGGCCAGTGTTCATATCTATCATATCTTACATCTGAAACTGGTGTATTTGTATTATTTTTTCTGGATAATTGAGTATGAGAAGTTAACTTTTCTATTCTTTTTAATTTATCTTTTCCAGATCAAAGTAACCCTTATGCTATATCATTTTTAAAAGTTATTAAAGGATCATATTTTAGAATATTTAATTGTTAACAGTGACGCCTGTAGATCAACCAACTGTTGGCAATACACATTTCCATAATGTGAAAAACAATCCTTAAGTATTATCTTCTACATTTTATGTCTGTACGGTAAAGTTCTACAAGCATATCATGTAAATCAATTGATCCCATAAAAGAGTTATACTTTTTTACCATTGCAGGTCTGGTTACAGGAATATGTACTTTATCTGATGCTGACCAACATTACACTAAGTCTGTGGGTTCTGTACCAATATAATTTGATAATAAGTGAACACTTTTATTATCGTACCACTTACAGCTTATAATACTATTAGAAGTATCAATTCTTGTATCAAATGTCCCTCTACCAGTCTTTTTGAGATCTTTGTTATTTTCAAATTGGCACCCTGCTATTCTATTTGATCGAACAGTATCAATTGATAAAATGCCTAGGTTTTTTAAATTCAACATCAAATTATATGAAGTAAACCAATTATCAAAACTCAGTTTATAATTTTTATGTTTGGGTATAATATCTGACAAACGTAATACAATATCACCACTCAAGCCCAAATTAGAGGTAGATTTGATCGTTCCTTTTCCCATATATATTTCAAAATCTTGAATGATACCAGAACTAGAAGCCACTGCAAACATTTTAATATCCCATTTATGAGGCTTTGATTTATTGTATTGTTTCATTTAACTTTTACCTTTAAATGGAATAATAATTTAATCGACTGCAGTGTATTCCTCAAGTTCAATTACCTTGAAATTTGTTTTCTATTAAAAAAAATAATATTATAGTGGAATTAATTAAGTTATAGATAGTCCCAATGATGCCATATGGAATCAAACATTCAAATAACTATAACTTATAATCTAATATTAGCATAGTATCAATAATTATCATATTTTAATTATAGCCACGAATAATTAAATAAAAAATAACTTTAACTAAAGAAATATGTATATTACTTACCAATAAAAATCAAAAAATATTCTTAGACTGCATGTGTTGAAAAACGATTTTTTTTTTTAAATTTGATATAACCGTTAACACAAACAATACTCATATATTCATTAACATAGTATGACCATACGTAAAACAAGAAAAAGATCTTTAAAAAATTATGCTTTAGGGGATCATTGGGAAAGTTAATAAAATTTAAAAAAAATGTGGAATATTGTGATGCTATATGGCATCATTGGTCCGAAAAAGGAACAACAATTTATTCAAATGTTACTTATGAAAAATTAATACTATTAAAAAAAGTGAATACTCCGAATGATGATTTTCTCACTTTAATGTTGTTTCTTATTTGTACTGTAGCCATTCTTGGATAAAATCAATAGCTAATTTATAATCATAGTTAACTTTTGGAGAGCCAACCCTGTAAAAAGACATTGAAGAAGATTACATCTACTACCTGAAGTAGTGTTATCGTTATGAGTCAAATAATTGCATTTTAAATATAGGTAAGTTCGTTTAAAGTAATAAAAATGATATTAAGTAATAGGACTTACTATTTTCAACGGAAATACATTTCAGAAAAAAAAAAGGTTTGTCTAACAATTACGTTAATTCAAGAGTGTACAGTTAAAAATCACAAGAAAAACATTTTTTTTTCTATAGAAATATAACTATACATTTTAAAAATAACTCACTCTCAACTTCCTCCTGCAAATTTAAAAAACATTATATTCGCCAAGTCAGTCATAACATGTACTAGCTGACCCAACAAACGTTGTTTTGTCACATAAATTATTTCTAGAGAATATTTTGTTAGAAAAAAATAACTAATTTAATATAGGTATATAAGGATGTGGTATATAAGCGGAAGAGGTATGGAGTGTTGTGAACAGTGACAAAATATAAAAATGGAAAAACATCAAACATTTTTTTTTTTTT